>NW_025826706.1:44796-88229 GCF_002878395.1 Capsicum annuum | reverse complement strand
AAACATTAGATTATGCCTTAGGTTTTATTTGCTTCTAACGGAGAAATAGACTAGAGGTCGTGAATTATCAACAGGGACTCGGAAGCTACCAACCTTCTGTTTAATGATTGATGTTGTAACTGGATTAATCTACCTGAGATATGATCCTATTGGAAATAGATAAATTATCTAAGTTTGATAGAATTAGATAATAAATTGTCTGATGAGGTCGAGAGATAAGTCAGAAAGTATCATAGTCAAGGATATTCTGTTGTTTCTACTTACTCCAAGAATCCCAAGCATTACCTAGTATCTGTTAACTCCCAATACCCATGGTGAACATAACTCTGGTTTCTCATTTATATTGATTACAACACTAAAATATTTAAAGTGACAAATGACTCTCTGTGAAACTTAAACCCCCACCTTCGAAAACAGTAAACTACCAGTAAAGCGTTTTGTAAATAAATCAAAGTTCACACCCTATTCCCTGTGGGATTCGATCCCAACCTAGTTGGGTTTTATATTGAGAACGATTGGTTACACCCATTCAAGAGTGTAATTTGAGCGTTATCAAAAATGGCACCGTTTTTGGGGAGTACGATTGTAGACTAAAGTTTGTGCGAAAAAATTTATTGATAGTTGAGTTTTCTAGAGTTACGTTCAGTTGTTGTTTTTGTTTATTTGTAGGATCTCTATAGGTTACGCCAAGCACTACTCGATCCAGAGCCCCACCGCATGAGCAGAATGGAAGAACAACCGTTGAGGTATGAGGCTGATGATGATGATGATGTGGATGGAGCAGGTGCAATGGGTGAAATCATTCCCCCGCCGTTAGCACCTGGAGAAAAATTTAATATTACAAGCACGATGATCCAGCTCTTAAATCTAAAGGGGTTATTTGAAGGCCTTTCTGGGGATGACCCCAACCTGTGTCTGGTGAATTTTGTCACCATTTGTAAATTCTTTGATAACCCGGGCGTGAGCCAGAGCGAGATCCAGTTGAGGCTGTTCTCATTGTCTCTGTATGGAGAGTCAACATTGTGGATAAATGAGTTGACGCCTGACTCTATAACCAACTAAAGGCAATTGAGAGGAGCTTTCCTAGAAAGGTTCTTTTCGCCATCTAGGAGGGTACAATTGAGGGATGAGATCAAAAATTTTAGACAGCTCCCAAATGAGGCTTTATACAAAACTTGGGAAAGGTTCAAGAAGAAGCCGACACAATGTTCGAACCATAACATAACGGACATACATTTTATGAAGATTTTATACAGAGCCTTTAACTCTATGACAAAGCCAATGGTAGATAACGTTGTTGGTAGGACATTTGTTGCTCTGTCATTTTAAGAAGTTGTTGATATGCTGAATAAGATGACCAAACTAAGTAGGGCTTGGTACACCAGCGATGCTGTGGTGGCAAGTCCAACTATTCCTATTAAAATGAATGATGAACAGCGCAGAAGAGATGAGGAGAAGGATCAAGACATAGCCCATCTAAAGACTCAAATAGACCTGCTCACCAAGCACTTATTATCAAGAAGGACGGAAAAGGTAAAGGCTGCAATGATTCAGGACCATATTGATATGGAACCTGAAGAAGAAGTCAACTATATTGCTAATCATGGGGGTTTTCGAGGCATTATCTAAGAGAATCAAGGTCAGAATGTGTATGATAATCCTAATCACAGAGACAGGGAGCAAGAAAACTAGAGAAGCAGCAATGACAGAAATAGGTTGTATGTTCGTGCTGGAAATCAAGAAGCTGCTGCAACTAGCTCGGAAAAGTGTTGTATGGAGGATATGATGAAAGAACTGTTAAAAAGAGTAGAGGTTACCGACGTAGGAGTGACTAGTATGAGGAGTGAATTTTCCACTATGAGTTAGCTGGTCAAGTCATATTCAATTTCGATCCAGAAGTTAGAGCAACAGATGAGTTAAATTTCATCAACACTAAACCAGGGAAGAAGTGGTACTTTACTTAAATAGTTTAGGATCAGAAGACAGACGGTTCATGTCTGGAAATTGGCACTAGGAGTGGTAAGATGTTATCTGGCCCTTCTGTGGGCAAATCTGTGAATACTGAGGAAGTTGTAGAGGAACCAGTAGAATAACACCCAAAGGAGTCTGAGAAGCCAAATAGTTTTATTGATATGTCGAAAAAAGATAAAGAAGAGAAAGTGGTGTTGAAACCCATCCCAAGGCCACCACCTCCCTTTCCTCAATGGCTGAGAAAGAAGGCGGATAATGCAAAATTCAGCAAGTTCCTAGCAATGCTCAAGCAATTGACTATAAATGTGCCTTTGATCGAAGCACTTGAGCAAATGCCAGGATATGAAAAATTCATGAAAGACCTTGTTACCAAGAAACAAACAGTGAGTTGTGAACTAGAAGTAGATCTTCACCTTTGCATTGCTATTTCCACAAGGACCTTGACATACGAAAAGTCAGACCTAGGTGCAGTCACTATTCCCTA
This sequence comes from Capsicum annuum, assembly GCF_002878395.1. Taxonomy (NCBI): domain Eukaryota; kingdom Viridiplantae; phylum Streptophyta; class Magnoliopsida; order Solanales; family Solanaceae; genus Capsicum; species Capsicum annuum. The sequence continues at coordinate 85,774 of NW_025826706.1, read as the reverse complement.
CACAATTAGAACCATGGAATTCACTAAAGCACTATGTGATCTGGGGGCAAGTGTTAACTTGATGTCGTTGACTATTTATAAAAAGTTGGGCATGTGGAATCCCATACCTACTAATATGAGGCTGGTGATGGCCGACAGATCAGTAAAGCGACCTGTTGGCGTTCTGTATGATGTGTTGGTAAAGGTTTCAAATTTTATATTCCCTGCAGACTTCATCATTCTAGACTGTGAATTGGACTTTAAGGTGCCTATAATCTTAGGTCGACCTTTTCTCACAATTAGAAGTGTGTTGATTGATTTGAGAGTGAATGAGCTCTTATTCAAGGTAAACGATGAAGAGGTATAGTTTGATACGGGCAAATCAATGAAGCAGCATAAGAAAATGAGTGTGTTCTCAGTGGTTGATATGTATTTTGAGACGAACAGGATGTGGTCAGAACTGAACAGCCGGTTATTAAGCCCTTAGCCGCGGTTATGATGAACTATGATAGCAAAGGCATTAAGGAGTATGAAGAGGCAGTTTGTGACCTGAATGGACTAGGCTTGTATTTTTATGCTCCTAAAAATCTCGACCTTGATCTAGCAAATCGACCAACACCACCAGCCAAGCCATCTATTGAAGAACCACCAGTGTTAGAATTGAAGGAGCTGCCTGGTTACTTATGGTTTGTGTTTCTAGGGGAAAAAAGTACGCTGCCTGTTATTATTGCAGCTGATTTGGAAGAACAACAGGTAAATGCACTTGTTTCAGTACTTCAGAGGCACAACAGAGCAATCAGATGGACCATTGCAGATATTATTAGCATTCCCCCCAGCATCTGTACGCATAAAATCCAACTAGAAGAAGATTGTACTCCTATTATTGAGCATCAGAGCCATATGAATCCACCAATGCAGGAGGTGGTTAAAAATGAGATTATTAAGTGGTTGGATGCAAGAGTAGTTTACCCTATTTCTGATAACAAATGGGTAAGTCCAGTTCAATGCGTGCCCAAGAAAGAGGGTACGATGGTGGTTGCTAATGAAAAGAATGAGTTGATTCCACTCAGACCAGTAATCGGTGGAGGGTCTCATGGATTACCGCAAGCTTAACTCTTGGACTCTAAAGGACCGCTTCCCTATGCCCTTTATGGACCAAATACTTGATCGATTGGCTGGTAGGGGGTGGTATTGCTTTTTGTATGGTTATTCTGGATATAACCAAATTTGCATTGCTCCGGAAGATCAAGAGAAAACAACATTTACATGCCCATATGGCACATTTTCATTTAAGAGGATGTCATTTGGGCTATGCAATGCACCAACTACTTTTCAACGGTGCATGATATCTATTTTCTCTTACATGGTGGAAGACACCATAGAGGTATTCGTAGATGATTTCTCTATGGTAGGTAATTCATTTAAAATGTGTCTAGAGAATCTGAATGTTGCCTTGCAAAGATGTGTTGAATTTAATCTAGTGCAAATGGGAAAAATGTCATTTTTTGGTAAAGGAGGGTACCGTGCTGGACCATAAAATCTTCAAAAAAGGGATTGAATTTGATCGAGCAAAGGTAGAAGTTATCGAGTAATTACCACCTCATATTTCAGTAAAGGGAGTGTGTAGTTTTCTTGGTCATGCAGGGTTCTATCGGAGATTCATAAAAGACTTCTCCAAAGTTACAAATCCACTTTGTAAGCTGTTGGAGAAGAAAGTGAAATTCCTATTCAATGACGAATGCTTAAAGGTATTTGAGTTCCTTAACAAGAAGCTGATTGAGGCCCCTATTTTTATTGCACCTGATTGGGCAAAACCATTTGAAATAATATGTGATACAAGTGGTGTCGCGCTGGGAGCTGTATTAGGACAAAAGAGGGATAAATTGTTTCACCCAATATATTATGCCAGCAAAGCACTGAATGGAGCATAAAGGAATTACACAGTAACTGAACAGAAGCTACTAGCTTTGGTGTATGCTTTTGAGAAATTCAGATCTTATCTGCTTGGGATAAAGTGGTAGTCCATACTGACCATGCGGTATTGCGATATTTAATGGCCAAGAGGGATGATAAACCAAGGCTTATTAGATGGGTATTGCTACTGCAAGAATTTGATTTCGAAGTCAAAGATAGGAAAGGTTGTTAAAAACGGGTTGCAGATCATTTATCTAGAATGGAAGGTGAACAGAAAGCTAATGATGAAACAAAGATAAATGATGCATTTCCTGATAAGGAGATCCAGGCAACTGTTGTGGAATCACTGCCCTGGTACGCGGATTATGCAAACTATGTTGTGAGTGAGATCATCCCAGAAAATCTTTCGTTCCACCAAAGGAAGAAGTTCTTGCATGATGTAACACATTACTTCTGGGATGAGCCTTATCTTTTTCGGCGATGTGCAGACAGTATCATACAGGTGACCGAACGGCTAAAAAGGTATTGTAGAGTGGCTATTATTGGCCAACATTATTTAAAGAAGCCCACGAGTTTGTGTAGAAATGTGACCAATGTCAGAGGTAGGGGTTAATATCTAAAAGGCATGAAATTTCCTTGACTAAGATGGTTGAAGTGGAATTATTTGATGTCTGGGGAATTGACTTCATGGGGCCATTTATAAGTTCTTATGGAATGAAGTCTATTCTGGTTGTTGTTGACTATATTTCTAAAGGGGTCAAAGCTATTTCTCTGGCTGACAATGAGGGAAAGAGAGTCGTTTCTTTTCTCAAGAAGAATATCTTTTCTCACTTTGGAGTACCACGCACTATCATAAGAGATGAAGTATCTCACTTTTGCAACAAATTATTTTGAGCAGCTCTGGAAAAATATGAAGTGAAACAACACAGAGTAGCTACTCCATATCACCCGCAAACCAGTGGGCAAGTGGAGGTGTCGAATCGTGATGTTAAGGCCATCCTATCCAAGATGGTAAATGCTAGTCAAAAAGACTAGCCCCGTGATGATGCCTTGTGGGCATACCGAACTACTTTCAAGACACCTATTGGCATGTCACCATTTCAGCTGGTCTATGAAAAAGCATGTCATTTGCCAATAGAGCTGGAACACAAGGCTTTATGGGCGCTCAAGAGGTTGAATTTGAATTAGACGAAAGTAGTAAAGATGAGACTAGGGCAACTGAATGAGATGGATGAATTCCGTCTTAGGGCGTATGAACGAGCAGATTTGTATAAAGAAAAGATAAAAAGGTACCATGACTGGAAAATAAAGAAACAACAGTTCGAAAAAAGGGACTTGGTGCTTCTGTTTAATTCCAGACTTAAATTGTTTCTAGGGAAGCTGAAATCTAAGTGGTAGGGTCCTTTTAAGGTAAATCAAGTCCACTCATCTGGGGTAGTGGAGCTCAAAAATGAAGATGGCAGTACATTCAAGGTAAATAGGATACGGGTAAAGCTTTACATTGGCCCAGAAGAATCAGTGAAAAGCACCACCATTATCTGTCTCAATGAAGTCTAAGGTAATCAAGACACCTGACTCATGCCGTGATATTAAATCAAGTGTTGCATGAGAGGCAACCCATGATCCCTGAGAACGACTCAGTCCAGGTATACTCTAACTCTTAATCTACTTTCTGCTATAGTTTTAAGTTGTTTTTCAAAAAAAAAAGGGCACAAAAGGTAGTGACATTGTGCTCAACAGTTAACCATCCTTCCAATGTCCTTCTCGATAAACTGTATGGATTACATTTACTTGTGACCATTGTGAATCTTGTTGTGGAATTAATCATAGCTACTTGACAAGCATTACTAAATAATAGAATGAACTAGATAAGTTAAGATATGTGATATATTTGTGTGCCAGGTGTGTGTGAGCTATTACTTGTTTCCCTCTGTATTCTAAAGCCAGAACTTCCCTAGTTAATCTTACCATGATCTCGAAATAGGAGTCAGGACAAGATCATAGGCTGTCATTGATTAACTCACTTTTAGCCTAAATATGCATAACACCAGTTTGATCCCTGTTTAGAGCCTAGTTTGACCATTTCTTTTGAATGGCACCTTTCACCTTATTATTTATGCCATAATAAACATATTTACCCCTAGACTTCCTTGGAAACTGATCACCTTGATTTAGGCAAATAGCCTAAGTTGAGGGTAGCTATCTTAGAGGTGCATGGTGTAAGATGAGGAGTATGAAGAAAGGTAGGATAAAAGAGAATGAACTAAAGCTGGGTGATAATAATGTTAAAAAAAATAGTGGAGATGCGGGGTAGCACCCAACTTAAATATGGATAATCAAGAAAAAAGGAGAAACGAATGAGGATAATTAGTGAGTCCAAGAAAGAAGTATAGTGTCAAGGAGGAATAGTCACTCTAAATAACCTTGAATGTCATACCAGCCCCAAACCACTTTACAAGACTAAAAGAAGTCCTATAGTGATCCTGAATGGCCTATCTAAGGTCTGGTAATGAAAATAAGGGCAAGCCTATGGTACTTGGCATACATTGACTGGAACTTTCTTATGAGAGTGAGAGTTTTGTGATAACCCCCAATTCGTATGGTTGGACTTCTCATATGAAGAGAGGGGGTTTACTTTGTTGTGAGGGCACACTGTTATCGTCACTAGCTACTCGCTTGTTTAGTGAATGTGGTATTGATATGTGAATGGTTATTGTGGCCAAGATTTATGCTGCAGCTTAATTCCTTTGTGTTACAGTGTTATTTCAATGATATGCGCATTGGTTTGGCATTAAAAGGATAGCTTTGTGTTGAGATATGCATACTGTATGTGTTTTCGTAGTTAGATTAAGTAGCTTGAGGACAAACAATTACTTTAAGTTGAGGGTGTTGATGTGTGCGCAATCGCGAACACATCTAAGGCCTTTGACCTAGAATAATTGCAAAGTCTTAAGCAACTTTTGTTGTTTTTGATCGTTTGTTATGTGTTAATACAGATACAAGTGATCGGGGAGAAAACCAAAGGAAAGAAGAATAAAACAGCTGAAATCTGGTATAAATAAGCTGAAATATGTCTGACGATCATCCTAAAGCATCGTCATACATGGAACAGGCTGTCAAAGTTATCGCCAAGCTTAGACAGAACATGAGAAATTGAGATGAACTGTGACGGTGATTTGGAGGGGCCGTCAAATATGTGACATCTCGTCAAAATCACCGTCAACCTGAGGCAGAATATGTTGTTTACCAGTAGAGTTATGAGGCCAATTTTTAAGCTCCGACAAGATTTTTGACATGCCATCAGGATTGTCGTCTGAAGAGTCAGAAGATAACAATTCACTGGAATCTTTGACGACATCTCGCACACGTCGTCAGGTGTCTGATGCGTCGTTAAAAGAATCATCGTCTAATTTGAAGAGAAAACTAAAACTTTAATTTTGTTTCCTTATTTAAGGTTGACTATTTAAAGACTTGTTTTAGGGTTTTTAAAAAGGAATCGGTCATTATCTATCAGACATTAAACTTGAGAAGAGATAGACGTACATTGCTCTCTTTCATCAATTATTCTTCTTGTTTCTTATCAACTATTTTTGGTTTTACACCTAGTGATTAAATTGAAGGAACTACTTGTTGTTTTTTTCATCCATTCGTAAGTTTATCCTTATCATCATGAATTCAACTTATTATTTCGTTCATCAAATTATGAGTGGCTAATTCTATTAGCCAGAGTTATGGGATCCATGGATTAGAGTTTGATATGATGCTAGGTGTTTAACGAATTCAGAGAGTAGTAGAACATCTTGAAATTTTATTGTTTTAACTGAAATCTAGTAGTTTCAAACATTAGATTATGCCTTAGGTTTTATTTGCTTCTAATGAAGAAATAGACTAGAGGTCGTGAATTATCAACAGGGACTCGGAAGCTACCAACCTTCTGTTTAATAATTGATGTTGTAACTGGATTAATCTACCTGAGATAAGATCCTATTGGAAATAGATAAGTTATCTAAGTTCGAGAGGATTAGATAATAAATTGTCTGGTGAGGTCGAGAGATAAGTCAGAAAGTATCATAGTCAAGGATATTTTGTTGTTTCTACTTACTCCAAGAATCGCAAGCATTACCTAGTATTTATTAACTCCCAACACCCATGGTGAACATAACTCTGGTTTCTCATTTATATTGATTACAACACTAAAATATTGAAAGTGACAATTGACTCTCTGTGAAATTTAAACCCCCACTTTCGAAAATAGTAAACTACCAGTAAAGCATTTCGTAAACAAATCGAAGTTCACACCCTATTCCCTGTGGGATTCGACCCCAACCTTGTTGGATTTTATATTGACAACGATCGCTTACAACCATTCAAGAGTGTAATTTGAGCATTATCAACAAAACAAATATAGGAGAAACTGTAAAATAGAGTGACTCATTTTATCTGCGACATACGTCCATCTCATACAAATTACTTCATTGTGTCATTTGTATGCAATTTATAATGAACCAAAGCTGACGGATTATATCCCATCCCACAATGGACTCTTAAAAGAGTTGGAGGTTACATGATTTATTAGCAACAAGTAAATTAACTTTAATGCACATACATTAGTTTTGGAGAGATTAAAATATGAAAGTTTGAATGACTTATCATTGTCCGGTTCATGTTTTAGAATTTTTGTGTACCTTTTCTTTATGTATTCCTTTTCTTTTATTCTTTTTTTTTTTGTTTCCCAAGGTATCCCCATAGCCTCTTCTTTTATTCATTGTATATATATTGCAAATTTAAATAAATTGAATGAAAACAACGTGAATCTTATTTTTAAAATCAATTCTTTCTAGAAACATTGTACTTTTTGTATATGAGCAGTGGAAGAGACTGACATGATTTTCCTTTAATAAATGAACATTTAGAAACTTTAAGTTTCAGAATTCCAATGGTTAGATTAAACTTGTAGTTTAGAATGTAGATTTATACTACGGTTTTCAAATTAAGCTAAAAGATTAATAATATAAGTAAGAAAGTAGACACTATTTTAAAATTAAGCTAAAAAAATTAATAATATAAGTAAGAAAATTGTTGGAGCTGCCTCACATTATTTGTCTCTCTGCTGATTATGCCTCTTTCATATTCCAGCTTGGTTCTTGGCACTTACCCAGTTGTAGGAAAGTTAAGCAGATCATGTGCCTATTGTGTAGTTACTGGTCACCAGTTTTTTTCTGGAAGTACAGCCTATTTCTTAGGGACATTTTCTATATTTTGGTGATATATAGTTTTCTCTGTAACTGCTTGAGGCGGTGTCTTTTTTGTACTGAAGATTAAAATCTTCTTTGTCCTCATTCCTTCATTTTGAGTTCTTGAGGATTTATTTGTACTCTACCTTCTCCATAGTGAATAGCTCATTGTTGCCCATGATTTTTTTTCAACTTGGGTTTTCACGTTAAATTTGTGTGACATTTGTTCTATTTCCAGATTGTTTTCTCAATTTTTACATCTGTCTTACAATTCAATGTATGTTATTGACTAACAAGTGGTATCAGAGTAAGGTTCAAGGATGTCTACTGTAACCAAGGTTGTCTTGTTAATTATCTCTCTACCATCTACTTATAAACACTTCAAGGAGATTATGTTATATGGAAATAATGAAACTTTATCTTATGAAGATGTTGAATCAAATTTGTTGTCCAAAGAAAAATTTGATCTTGAAGTTCATTCAGAAGATAAAATAGAGGGCTTGTTTGTTAGAGGTAGATCACAAAACAAAGGGAGTACAACTAAAAAGAAGTTCAGATCTAAATCCAAAGGGCGTTATTCCAGCAAGACATGTCGGTACTCCAAGAAATCGGGGTATGATATTTCTGAATGAGAAAAGCTGAAGAATAAAAAGGAGAGAAGAAAATAACAAGATGTTTCAGAACACTACTGAAGTTGGAGTTGCTGAATATGATTCCAAAGGTGATGTTTTATTGGTTGTCTCTGTTGATAAGAAAAACTCTTCTAAATGGGTTTTTTATACTGGATGTACGTATCATATGTGTACTCGTAAGGACTGGTTTTCGACATATGAAAAACTAAATTGGGTGTTTTCCTAATGGGGAATGATGCCCAATGCAAAGTTGTTAGGATTGGTACTATATAAATAAGGACCCATGATGGCGTTGTTATAACCCTGACCAACATTCATCATATTACTGACCTAAAACGCATTTCTTTGGGTACTCTTGAATCTCTTACATGTAAATATTCAGTAGAAGATGGAGTTCTTAAGGTTTCAAAAGGTGCTCTTGTCATGATGAAAGGAATAAGATGTGGGACTCTCTATTACTTGCAAGGTTCAATTGTGACAGGGTCTGCAGCAGTTTCCACTTTATTATCTGATAATGACCGCACTCATTTATGACATATACACCTCGGTCATATAAGTGAGAAAGGTATGACTCTTCTTAGCAAAAGAGGTCTTCTCAGTAATTAAGTTACAAGTAAATTGGTTTTCTATCAATATTGCATATTTGGAAAAAAAAAGAGATGAGTTTTTCAGCATCTATACATCGCACACATGGTCTTCTTGATTATATTCATTATGATTTATGGGGTCTTTCAAAGGTTGCATCTCTTGGAGGAAAATACTACATGATGACCCTTATAGATGATTTCTCTCACAAAGTATGGGTTTATTTCTTGAGATATAAAAATGAAGCTTTTCTTAAGTTCAATAAATTTAAGGCTCTTATTCAGAACCAAACTGGAAGGAAGATCAAAAAACTCCAGACCGATAATGGTTTAGAGTTTCGTGAGTCAGATTTCAATGAGTTCTACATTAGTCATGGTATTTCTAGACTCAAGAATCTTGCTGGGAAGCCCCAAAAAGATGGAGTTTCGGAACATATCAATAAAACTCTTCTTGAGAGAGCTCGTTGTATGATCTCTAATACGGGACTGTGGCATCATCGTGATTTTTGGGCTGAGGTAATTTCTATAACTTGTTATCTTATCAACCGATCTCCACACTCATCCATTAACTTCAAAATTCCAAAAGAAGTTTGGTCAGGTAGTCTATGGATTTCTCTAATTTAAAAGTATTTGGATGCCCTGCTTTTGCCTATGTTAATGATGAAAAGTTAGCTCCTAGGGCTGTAAAATGCTTATTTCTTGGATATGCTTCTGAGTCTAAAGGTTATCATTTATGGTGTCCTAATTTGAGAAAAATAATTTTGAGTAGAGACTTCACTTTGAATGAAAATGTATTGTTGTGTTCTGGAAAAGAGTCTTCTGCATTATTTCCTAGTATAGGTGACCAATAAGATATCAGTGAGAAGGTGGAGTTAGAAGTGAGAACTATATCTCAGAAGGTTGACCCTATCTCTTCTACTGATCCACAATATAACAGTGATATTCATGTTGATGAACAATATTCCAGTACCACTCGTCCCGTTGAGCCACAATCTATGGATGATTCTTCTAATGTTCATAATAGACCAAGGAGAGTTGTTAGAAAACCCAACAGATGCAGTGATAAGGATGGGCTGATTGCATATGCACTTACAGTTGCACAAGATATTTCTGAAGGAGTTGAACCTACTTCATATTCGAAGGCAATCACTAGTTCTAATTCATCCCAATGGTTAATAGCAATGCAAGAAGAAATTGAAAGTTTAGATAAGAATAAGACATGGGATTTATGTGAAATTCCTAAAGGTCGTCGTGCATTAAGATGCAAATGAATCTACAAGAAGAAAGAAGGAATTCTGGGGTTGAAGATACAATATGGAAGGCTCATTCAGTTGTTTGAGGATTTGCTCAAAATAAAGTTATTGATTTTAATGAAATTTTCTCTTCCGTTGTTCGCCATTCTTCCATTAGAGTACTTCTTGGCTTCGTTGCACTATCTGATTTGGAATTGGAGCAATTAGATGTTAAAATGACTTCTCTACACGGAGAATTGGAGAAAGAAATTTATATGAAGCAACCTCAAGGCTTTGTTGTTCCTGGCAATGAACAATGTGTTTGTTGTTTAAAAAGGTCCTTGTATGGACTTAAACAAGCACCTAGGCAGTGGTACAGTTGATTTGATGCTTTTATGGTTGGTCAGGGCTACACAAGAAGTCAATATGATAATTATGTGTACTTTCAAAAGTCTTAAAATGGTTCCTTCTTTTACTTGTTATTCTATGTGGATGACATGTTAATTGATTCAAAAGACATGTCTTTGATCAATAAGCTTTAAGTCTCAACTAAGCTGGGAATGGAGATTTATAGAGAACGAGAAGCTAGAAAGCTACACTTGTCTCAAAAAAAATGTTTAGAAAATCCTTAACAAGTTCAATATGAGTAAGAGAAAGTCTGTCTCAACTCCTCTAGCATCTCACTTTAAGATATCTTCTAAATTCTGTCCTAAAATAGAGGAAGAGACTAAAATGATGTCCAATATTCCCTACTCTAGTGCAATTGGCAATCTCATGTATGCCATGATTTACACTAGACCTGATCTTGCATACGCGGTGAGTATGGTAAGTCGGTATATGCACAATCCTGGAAAGTGTCATTGGGATGTGGTGAAGTGGATTTTTCGATACTTGAAAGGTACTGTTAATCTTGGCTTGGTTTTTGATAGGAACACGGTGACATTTAATGATGTTGTTGGGTTTGTTAATTCTGATTATAGTGGTGATCTTGATAGGTGCAAATCTCTGTCCGGGTTCATTTTCACTTTATATTCTAGTTCTATTAGTTGGAAAGTATCTTTTCAATCTATTGTTGCTCTATCCACTATAGAAGCGGAGTACGTTGCGTCTATTGAAGGTGTGAAAGAGGCTACATAGTTACGTGGTCTTATTCTTGAGCTTGGTGTTTCACAAGATATAATTGTTGTGTTTTTAGATAGTCAGAGTGCAATACATCTAACAAAGAATGATGCTCATCTTTCCAAGACTAAGCATATTAGTAAGAAGTATCATTATATCAGAGATACAATGACTGTCGGAGAGATTGTAATTAAGAAAATACACACTTCGGAGAATCCGACAAATATACTTACTAAGTCACTTCACATTGCTAAGCTCCAATTTTTTTTGAACTTAGCTAGTATTTACAAAACTTGATTTCCCTTCGTGGATTTTATGGTAATTATAAGAATCTACTAAATGGACTAATATTTGTACTCTATCTTCTCTATAGTGAATAGCTCTTTGTTGCCCGTGATTTTTTTCCGACTTAGGTTTCCACGTTAAATTTATGTGTCATTTGTTCTGTTTCCAGATTGTTTTCTTGATTTTTACATCTATCTTGCAATTCAAAGTATGTTATTAACTAAGAAAAATAGATAAGATATTAGAAAGAAAACAAACGATGAGAGTTCCATTTTTTCAAATATCAAGTATTTAAAGTGTATGCAATATGGACCCTTATGCCTCTATATATAGTGTTATATAGAGACATACAAAAGGTTGTCATAAACATAACATTAACCATTCACATAATGAAGGAGGTTATGGATGTGTAAGGTTACAAAAATAATGTTCATGAATGGTGGAGGTTATCTTCATAATGGAGGAAAGCAATGGAGATAAATAGTGGAAGTAATTTCTGGAGTAGTGGACGTCTACACTTATTAGTTCTACAACTACTACAAAATATCATAGGATCAATACTTAATTAATGGGCATAAAAGTCAATAAATAATATTTAATGGAAATTTTGGTAATTTAACTTTTAAATTTTTTTGTTTCCACTTTTAGTATAACTAGTTTCTAGCAGGGGTGGCTCAAGTTTGGTGGTGGCCTAAAGCCAAAAATGAATCGGAGTCCTTCAAATTTTGAAAGAAATTAATATTTTTTTTCATTCAAAAATTTTTCTCATCTAATTTTTGAAGATGCAAAGTTTTTAATATATTTCTTACAAAAGTATTTTGAGATGCAAAGTTCGTTCTTTTTTTAAATATGCATTTATTTTACTTTTTCTACAAATAATACTCTTTTTGTTTCATTTTGTTTGTCTATTTGACTTATTATGGAGTTTGGAGTTTCAGAAAATAAAAAAGACATTTGAATCTTACAGTCTTATATTAAAAATATATATAGTAAACCAAAATATTCTTCAATCTTAAATATGTAATGTGAAAAATTAATATTAAAATAAATTCTTTTCGAAACGGATCAAAAAAATATATTAAAATGGATAGGACAAATTATTCTTTTTAAAAATTATTTAATAATTCTATTATCATTAAGAAAAACGTGTCCCTCAAATTTGGGGGCCTAAGGCAGGTGCCTAATTTTGTAAGGCGTAGAGCCTCCTCTGGGGCCTAAGGCAGGTGCCTAATTTTGTAAGGCGTAGAGCCTCCTCTGGTTTTTGGATACGTGCATTGCGCGTGTGTCCCATGCAAATTGTTATAAGTCTGTTAGAATGATTAAAATTCTATGATAATATGTATGTAATGGGTGATAAAAATGTAACAATTACAAATATATTTTTAAAAGTATGATGAGAAACACAAAATGAGGAGCATATTTTAATGTTTAAAATGAATTCACTTTGAGCAACTAACCGCAAATTTTGAACTATAATTAGTATTTTTTGTTTTAGAACTAAAAGATCTTAGTAACACAAACTTTCAGTTAGCACAAATGACTCCTTTCAACTGAAACAAAAATAGAAACTTATTACTACAACTAGAAATTCATAGAAAATTAAATTAAAGAAGTCCAATAAAGAGAAAACAGAGAAAAAAAATATAATATACACCACCTTCTTAAGCCTTTAATCATGACAATAGATGGAAAAAGAAATACATAATTAGTACTTAATTTTCTGTATTCTTGCAGTCACCTTCTCCAATAACCATTCAAATTCAGGAGCCTCTTTTTAATCAAATCAAGAATAAAATAGTATATAGTACAATAATGATATAAGCATTTCGCTACTGTAACTATAGAATGAAAAAGATAATGATGTGGAATCTCACGAAATAATAGTAGATGATTTATATAGATAAAAATGAAGGAACATAAAAAGAATTTTTAAAATTCTCAATTAAATTTTTGAAGATTATGAATATAAAAAACATGAAGGTCATGAATATTAAGAGTATGAATTGGATGAATAATTAGATGTGAGTTATAATGATAATTATTTACAAAAGTTACTGTTGTATCTATAATGTTTTAATGTTACCAAATAATTAAGCAAAACTGTAAAAAGAGAGTACTAAATAATAGGTACTTATTGAATTAGTGTATTACTGAAACACAATAAATAATAACTTTTCATTACTCTCACCTAGTGGGGCAGAAGGCACGATGAAAGATGATCTGTTTTTGGTAGGTTAATTAGAGGAGTAAAGAATTTGTCTCCAAATTCCACACTGAAATCATAAAAAGATTATGGAGAAGAATTTATATATATGATTACTGTTTACTACTTAATTAATTAGATGTTTATAATATTTTAATTTAGTGTAGGGGAAAATGATAATCCAATTTTCAACTTATTTTTGTTTCCACTTTTAGTATAATACTAGTTTAACCACACGTGTCTCGCACGTGTAACATTTGATTATTTACAGTTAAAAGATTTTATCTATTGCGAAGGTTTTTAATATAGTACAAAAAGTTCAAATCGCTTCTCCAAGATCCTGCACACTTTAATATAATAATGTAAACATAACATATATTTTATTGTAAGCACATATATATTTTACCACGAGAAGTTTCAAGTGATTAATGAAAAATGTATTAGTTATCATTAATTCTAATGACTCCTAATAAGAAAGGGTTATATTATAAATATATTGGTTTTCAACTCTAAAATATTAAGAAAATAGTGAAAATACAATTTTGTCTAAAAAAAAGACTTTTAATGAAGGCAAAAAATTCAAACAATATTTCTAAGACCCTTCACACTTTTAATATAACTAGTTTAGTCGCACGTGCTTCGCACGTGTAACTTTTGACTATTTAAAATTAGATGATTTTATCTATTATGAATCTATTACGAAGTTTTTTAATGAAGTTCAAAAGTTCAAAACATATATTTATTGTAAGCCCATATATATTTTACCATCAGAAGTTTTAAGTAGTTAATGATTTAATATATTGTAGATGTAGATTTATACACTTTTTAAATCTTCTTAAAATCAACTTTAGTTGATTTAGAATTCTTAAATTAATGAAAAAATATTAGTTGTCATTAATTCTGATAACTTCTAATAAGAAAAAGTTTTACCTTAAATATATTTAATTAATTTTCAACTATTAAATATTAGGAAAAAATAGTGAAAAATGATTTTATCTAAATCAAAGACTTTTAGTGAGGGCAAAAAGTTCAAAAGACATTTCTACGGCTCTTGACACTTTTAATATTAATACTAATAAAACTATGATATTGAAATTAAAATATTACAACATTATATCGTGTAAACGTAATATCAAATTTACTTTCGTATAAATCAATACCATAGTCTTTGACAATATGAGCATTTTCATATCGTGTATATAAATGAGCACTTTTTATCGGTTAATTCAAAAATCTAACCGTTAAGGACCCACATTGATAAAAAAATATCTTATTGATTTGGTTATCAATTTAGTACAACAACATACCCAGTATATTCTCATCTAGTGGTGGTTATCGATTTAGTATGTTTAAAAATTAACAACTAATAAAATCAATCGATAATGCATAAAACCAAAATATAGACCAACCGGTGATAGAATAATTTTGAAAGGAGTAAAACTTGTGGCAACAAAAAAGAGAATCATATATTGACCCATTTTATATACAATTTTAGGATTCCTATGATTTTCACACACAAATATTCTTTTTCACTTGGATTATTTTTGTCATTCTTGAAGAGGTGCATATCTTACCTCGGATTTATTTTTATAATGGTACAGACTAATAGTATTGTTGGGGTAAATACACAAACAGTAGGGATATGCAAGAATAAATACATTTATCGGAAAGATTCCTCTAATGAACTCCCTAGGAATACTAAGAATAGAGCACGTCGTCCGTCTATGTGGGCATTATGATTAAAAGGCGTTTCTTAGCGGTCTCTTTTTCAAGGGCTCAAATCGACATTTCCTTATTTTTCGCTCACCGAACAGTATGTGCCCCCACCCCCACCTTCTTTCTTTTAAATTAGGGTTGAATTGAAAGAAGAAATAAAAACTTATGGATGGAATGTTAATCCATAAAATTCTAATCATATTAAGTAAAATACTAATTCATTGTAAGTGTAAAAAATTTAAAACACACACACACACACACACATATATATATATATATATATATATATATATATATATATTTCAAGCGGTTAATGGATTTAATATATTGTACATGTAGATGTAGATTTATAGACTTTTCAAATCTTCTTAAAATTAAATTAAGTTGATTTAGAATTTTTAAACTAATAAAAAATATTAATTTTTATTAATTCTAATGAGAGTCGATTTTACTTGTATCCGTACATGCTCCTACATGGACCAAAGGGCATCATATTTCATTCAAGAAATATGGTTGCACGGAGGTTGAGCATTCTTCAGATGCTTGAAGAAGATATCAATGTCAACTAATTCAATAACCTTATTTGACTATCACATAATTGTTTTTTCTTTTTTTAAATTTTTACGAAAGACCATCACATAATATCTCATTTATATTAAAAAGGTATTACTTACCAAAAATATATATTTACTTTTCATAAACAATAAATATAAAAGATTTAATAAATATATGCTCTAAATATTAGTGTCATAATTAAATATTTATTTTTAAATATTTGAAATGTATTCTACACGAGAGCCTATGCTGATTAAAGTTACGGAAGTAGTATATAATTGAATTTATTTGATTAATTTATTAGTTATGATAAAATTAGATTTATATATCCACCAAAATATTATAAATATTGTTTAAATGAATAACGTACAAAAACGACAACAATATAAAGAATTAAAACAAATAATATCTGAAAAACGTAAAAAATTAAAAATAAGGATAGAAAGACTACAGTATAACATAATTGCCGGAGTTAGTAAAAAATCAATAAATGCACAAAAAGAAGAAATATCAAATTTAGAATCAACAATAGATAGTCTAGAATATATATATATATATATATATATATATATATATATATATATATATAAACATAAACTATATACATATAAATAAAATAAATAAAGAAGAATTTATAATAGATGAAAAAACATATGAAAATCATTAAGGATTAAAAATAAAAATAGTATTCTCAAATTTAGGAAGGAGATATAAGAAAATAGATGAACATTTATATTTAATGTTAGAAAAAGAAGAATTAAAATTAGAAGATAAGTTGACAGCCATGGTAAGAATAGAAAAAGAAAACGAAGAGATAGACAGAAAAAAGGAAATAGATAAAATAAAACAACAAACCACAGAAGAAATACGAAAAATAGAAGAAACTAAAAATAGTATGATTGCTGAATTAGAAAAAAACTACAAATGCTAAAAGACTTGTATGAAAAAAGACAAAGAAAAAGAAGAAAAAGATAAAGAACAAAAATTATTAATTGAGATAAATCAATTTAAAGAAAAATTAAAAATAGAAAATAAAGAACCAGAAACCAATGAATTAGAAATAAATACAATAGATGCTGAAGAAACAGATAATTATGATTCAGAAGATAGTGAAACATATATAGAAATTCTAGAAAACATAGGAAAACTAGAAATTAATGAAAAACAAGAAGTAATTAATAAAGAAAATCTAGAACTAATAAATACAGAAGTAAATACTCTAGATAAAAATATAATACCTAGTACATCAAAAATAAGAAAACCAACCTATAATTACAAAAATAAGTTTAAAAGATATAATCCAAAGAATGAGTATAATAAATGGACACCAAAACAAATAATATATTACAACTTTTTAGATTTAGACTGTGTAATAGACACAAATAAAATAATACAACTATGGGTAAGATACATGTCAAAATAATTATTAGATAATAAAATAGATACAACAAATACACCAGAATATATAGAAAAGACATTAATAGGAACAGTAAAATTATAGTTTTTAAACCTAGCCGAAGCAAGTAAAAAGTATTAAGATCTGATAATAAAATAGAAAGAACATCAATACCTACTAAAATACTACCAACATAAATATTGAAAAAATATGAAATAGCTATAAGAGAAGAATTTAGTAGCATAACAACAGAAGAAGAAGAGCAAAATAAAGAGAAAGATACGAATAGAAATTTAATGTTAAAATTAGCAATATATAATATGTGCTATATAGATGAGTATACGTGCGCATTTAAAGAATATTATTATAAAGGAACATATAATGTAGAAGAAAGTAAAGAAATAAGAATATTATATTTTAGTAAATTATCTAAACCATTTAGTTCAAAAATAATAAAAAGTTGGGATGAAGCAAAAATAGTAGATACCCTAGGAGCAAAATTAAAATTTTTACAACAATGGTATAGAAATCTATTTGAAAAATATAAAGAAGAAATAAAAATGGAAAAAACATTAATAAGAAATTTAGCATGTTGCAAAGATAAAATAACACCTCAATTTGGATGTGAAGAAAGATATTATAAGAAAAGAAAAAGACATAAGAAATACAAGAAATACAAAAAAATCAAAATATAAATATAAGAAACCAAGAAAAAGATATTATATAAAAAATTATAAACATAAAAGACCATATAGAAAAAAGATATCTATAAAAGAATATACTTGTTATAATTGTGGAAAACTAGGACATTTAGCTAGAGATTGTAAATCACCAAAAAATCAAAAATAATAAAAAAAATATCAAAAATAAAAATAGAAAATACAGAATATATGCAGATAGATTATATAGATTTTGAATTAGAACTGAAGATAGTATATCTGAAATTTCAAAAAATGAAATAGATAATGAAATAAATAGTGAATTAGATGAATCAAATGACTGAAGAAGATATAAAAATGAACCAAATAACTAAAGAAGATATAAAAATAATAACAAAGGAAGAATATGAAGAAGGAACAGATCAAAAAATAATATTTGATAGTAATATATTTGACGAAATAAAAGGAAACGAGTTAGACTTAAGTGTAGAAAAAATATTTAAAATACCAACAATAAAAAATATATTTAGTAGAAAAAAGGAAGAATACTACGTAGTAAGCCAAAAAGAACATGTAATAGATTGTAGATATACAAAAGGAAGAGCTAGTATACCACTAGTAATAAAAAGAATAATTAATAAAGAAATAAACAATATAAAAAGTAAAGACCCAATAAAATATGTACACCTTGGAGGAACAGAGATATTAATAAAAACATGTTTTAGAGAAGGAATAGATACACCAATAGAATTATATTTAGCAGATGATAGAATTATAAAACCTACAGAAAAAAGTATAATAACAACCATAAAAGGAAATTTAATATACCAAAAATTTAAATTTATAATAAGTGCGAATTATTCAGTAGCAATAACAGATAAAAATATAGATAAGTCATTTGTATTATATTGAAAAATATCAGGAATAGAACTAACCCTAGGAAGTAAAATATTTACACCAAGATGTAAAAATCTATATGTATTAACAACAAAATATAAAATAACAGAAAAAAATAAAATTAATAAAATACAAATAGAAAGTCCTTTTGAACAATTTGTAAAAAAAATTGATAATAATGATTATAGTTACACAGACATAAATATAGAAGAAGATTTAGAAATAATAAATGATAGAATAAGTACAAAAAAAAGAATAGCTCATGAAAAACCAGAATCATCAAGCTCATAAAAAATAACAAGTTATGAACAACTTCAACAGTTAATTTAAATCAATATTATATAACAGGAACAATAAATGAAAAAGAATATTTAATACTCTTAAACACAGGACAAGAAGAAATTATATAGAAAAATATCTAGTAAAACGTGAAGAAATAAAATCTAATAGTGATATGCCCAGATCTACCAAAGAGTCTAATAAACATTAAAGATACGACAAAAAAAGAAATAATAATAGGAGTCAGAAAAATAAAAATAGAATTTGAAATAAAGAAAGAAATGCAAAAAGAAGACATAATATTAGGAATAAAATGGTTAGAACAAGTCAAACCATACAATATAGAACATACACAATTATCTATAACATACAATAAAGAAAGATTATTCATAAAAAGAACTTTAACATGATATGAAAATATATATACTTGTAAAAATAATAGTAGAAGGATATTATAATAGGTATTATACACCTATAATAGATACAAGATCAGAAGCAAACTTATGTAGATACAACTGTTTACCAGAAAGTAAATGTGATAAATTAAAAACACCAATAATAGTCAAACAATTTAATAATGAAGGAAGCTTAATTACATATAAAGCTAAAAATATAAAAATACAGATATAGGATAAAATAATAGTAATAGAAGAAATCTATAATTATGAACTAACATCAAAAGATATGCTTTTAGGAATGTCATTTTTAGATAAATTATACCCACATATAATAACTAAAACAGATTGGTGATTTACACTACCATGTAAACAAAAAGTAAGAGAAAAAAGAGTTATTAATAAAATAAGAAAGAAAACTGATTGGATAGAAGGAAGTGAAAAAATTACACAAAAGTTAGAAAATATAAAAAATACAGAAGACACAGTAGAGCTAGTTGTATTTTTGATAAATAAAAAAGAAATAACTATATTTTCAATAGATAAGGTAGAAATAATAAAGAAAAAATTAAGACAATTACATAGTGAAGATCCATTAAAAGGATGGGAAAAACATAAAGCTACTATAAAAATTGAATTAATAGATAAAAATAGCATAATAACTCAAAAATCATTAACATATAATTTTGACGATTTAAAAGAATTTAAAATGCATATAGATGAATTATTAGAAAAACAGTATATACAAAAAAGTAATAGTAAACACAATAGTTCAGCATTTATAGTAAATAAACATAGTGAACAAAAAAGAGGAAAAAGTAGAATGGTTATTGATTATAGAAACCTAAATGCAAAAACTATGACATATAATTATCCAATACCAAATAAGATATTAAAAATAAGACAAATACAAAGATATAATTATTTTAATAAATTTGATTGTAAATCAGGATTTTACCACTTAGAGTTAGATGAAAATTCTAACGAATTAACTGCATTTACAGTACCACAAGGATTTTATGAATGGAACGTATTACCATTTGGATATAAAAATGCATCAGGTAGATATCAACATTTTATGGATAGTTATTTTAAATAATTACCTAATTGTATAGTATACATAGATGGTATACTGCTATATACAAAAACTAAAGAGGAATATTTAAAATTATTAGAACAATTTACAGATATAATAGAAAAATCGAGAATAAGTTTAAGTGAATAGAAAGCCGAAATTATGAAAAACCAGATAGAGTTTTTAGGAATACAAATAGATAAAAGTGGAGTAAAAATGCAACAACATATAGTACAAAAATAATAAATTCAAAAGAAGAATTAGATACAAAAAAGAAATTACAATCATTTTTAGGATTAGTAAACCAAATAAGAGAATATATACCAAAATTAGCAGAAAACCTAAAGCCTTTACAGAAAAAATTAAAAAAGAATGTAGAATATAATTACAATGAAGAAGATAAAAAACAAGTCCAGAAATAAAAATACTTTATAAAGAATTAACAAAATTACAATTCTCAGACGGAGATAAAAAATTTATATATATAGTAGAAATAGATGCTAGTGAATATAGTTATGAAAGAGTACTTAAATATAGGTACGAAAATGAAAAATTAAAACATCATTGCAGATACTACTCAGGTACATTTAATGAAACAGAAATAAAATGAGAAATAAATAGAAAAGAATTATGTTCGTTATATAAATGTTTATTAGAATTTGAACTATGTATTGTATATAACAAATTTATTGTGAGAACAGATAATACCCAGGTTCGCTGGTGGCTAACAAAGAAAATACAAAATTCAGTTACAACAAAAGAGATTCGGAGACTAGTATTGAATATATTAAATTTTACATTAACAATTGAAGTAATTAGTACTAACAAAAATGTTATTGCATATTACATATCAAGACAAAGCTACACAGACTGATATAATAGAAGATGATGCTTTAGAAAAGATACTCAAAATCCTAACTACGCTTTCAATGAAAGTGGAAAGCATGGGTAATGAAATAGAAAAGCTAAAGACTAATGAAGTTAAACTGAAGTCTAAAGCTACAAATCAGCTAACTCAGCAGTGCGTAGAGCTATGTCAAGCGAAAGACATTAAAATATCAGAGCTAAAAGGAGACATTGGGACACTCCATAAAACCCATAACGTTTATCAATCTACAATTGCTGGTACAAGCAAAGGAGTTAGTGGACAAATATACCAGAACATGAACATGAATAAGATATTTAAAAAACCATTTATACCAAAAGAACAAAAAGACCCTTTGTACATACCCCCACAAATTACCACATATCGAGATAGTTTGAACCAAGATAAAAAAGCTTATAACTATATAGCCCGAGGATATATAGAAAATATCTATAAAGTACAAACTTTTCTAAACTTTAACCCCAGAGCTACAAATATCCAAGAACCAAACACAAACTACATAACCCAAAAATTGCAAGGTTACAACAAGCTAATAGCACCACCCAAAACCAATCCAAGCTTAATAAAAACTTGTTTCGATTATGAATTATTATATACCATATATACCTAAGATCGAGAAGAACTAACAGCTATAGAAGAATTACATAAAGTATTCACCACCTACAAAAGAATAACCAAAGGAAATCTATTTTATATAAAGTTTTATATTGTATCAGCAGCAGCTAGAGATACCCAAAATCGAGATACCTGATTTTTACACAAATAAACGACTTATTGGAATAGCTACAATTATTCAAGAATTAGTAAATAATTACATCAATGAAAACCCAATATGGAGCTATTATTCAAGAGACCATCAAATGATTTATTTAAATTCAAGAGAGCTACGAAAAACAGATATGGAAGATGTCAGACAATGGATAATGACATTACTTAACCCAGAAAAATAATCTACTGCAAGAGCAATTAGGAAAGGATTTATTTCAGACGGATTATTAACAAGATATTGCAAGATAATTGGACACAAATATTCAGACCATCAATGTTCGAGATGTAATGGAGGAGATAATATTATCCCAGAAGTCCAGCTAGAACAACAACAACAACAACAACAAACCCAGTGTATTCCCACTTAGTGGGGTCTGGGGGGGGTAAGATGTACGCAGTCCATACCTCTACCTCTGATGAAGTAGAAAGGCTGTTTCCAAAAGACCCCCGGCTCAAGAAGTAGAAAGGCTGTATCCCAGAAGTCCAGCTAGAATAAAAGAAAAAATCAATCAAGAAGATAAGGACGTCATCTAGAAAATAACAATGGAACAATAATGGAAAAAATAAAAGACAAGCTATTAAATCATGGAAGCGACATGTAGATAGCTTTATTGATTTCCTTTATGTAAATAATGTATAGGAACTATTGACTTTTAATTTTGTTGACTTTTTGACACTTACCATAATTGTTTTTTTGTCCTTGTAAGACTTTTTGTAAAAGATGTAATTATTAAGTAGGAGACGTGTAAAGATATATTAGGACAGGTGTAAAGTAAAATAGTATACATACTTTCATTCTTAGGTTATAAATAGATGAGCATTTGGCTCAGTTAGAGGCAAGTCTTCATGTGTTGAAGCAAGCCTCCTTCTTTGTAAACAAAAAACTTTTGAATATTTAATAAAAAACAAATATATTTCAAAGCAAAAGCTATGGGTGAACAAAGCCCAGAATTATTAAACCTACCAGATAGGTATATTTATTTATGATTATGAATAGCTAAATTCATAAATTTCTAACAATCATGATATGATAAAATAGGTTCATGTTAGTTACTTTATAGTAGAATTATTCGAAAAATAGTATGTTAAGAAATTTATTAGCAAAGTGGAAAAGGAGAAAAATCCCTAAGAACTATGTCATCCTAAAGGTGAAACCAGTGAGGCAAGAAAGCCGTGATAGGGGAGTAGCCAGAGTAGAGGTGCTGTTTAAGGGAAAAGTATCCAGATTACCATGCTAATAGTGACCGAAGAACATGTTATTTAAGAATAATCTAGTATATAGTAATCTAAAATGATCATATTTTGTTATGTATGATTGAAGGGAATATTTTGAAAAAGCATCATATAAAAAATGAATACTTATTTATCTGATGAAATGGTAGATAAATTTAAAATACTTGTTTTGTATGTACTTAAGGATATGGAAATTGTAGATATAAGAAAAATCATATGGAAAAAAATATTTGATAAATATTTTATGACTAGAATAAATTACATACCTCACCTACGTAACTACTCTTATAAATACTTACATAATAAACCTACACATCAACCATGATAAATTATGAATATTGGAAAATGAATATAAAAAATATACAATTAATAGAAAAATTAATGAAAACAAATTTAGAAGAATATATGAGAACAAAAGATATAAAATATATAGAATACCTTAATGAAAATATAGAGAAATTAATAAGATTAAAACAAACAGCTAAAGAAAATTATGAAAAAGTATTTAATTAACCCATCTAAATGACAGATAATTTTGAAATACTAGTTTATACATACTTAGAGATATAGAAATTATAGACGTAAAAAAAATATGAAAAAAAATATTTAACATTGAAGATAAAGAGTTAGATATAAATTAAATAGAAGATGAGTTAGGAGAAATATACTTAAGTGATGACAATTACAATTGCTACCTAGATAACTATTCAGATGGATATTATACAAATTAAGAAATGCTAGAATATATTCAAAGAGTTAGAGAAAAACAAAGTTGGCTATATGAAGAAATTAATTATAGAAACCAGCTTAGAAAAGGAAGAGAACAATTAAAAGAAAGATTAATTAGGATAAATAAAACCATAAAACAACTAGAATTAAAAGACAATTTAGAATATGATTTAGACATAGAATTATTCATAGATGAAAAAGACAGGATAATTAACGAAATAAATAACCTAGAATTTAATATCAGATATAGTACAATTAAAATAAATTATTACAAAGAAATTTGCAGCATCACAACTACTTTAGGATAAAATGATAGACTATGAGTATTTAAAATATTAGAGACAAGATATGGAAGAAATAAGATTGACAAAAATACTTATGAAAGAAAATTTAATTGAATATTTTAGAACAAAAGATATAGAATATTTAGAATACCTCTAAAATAATATACAAGAATTACAAAGATTAAGAGAAAAAACTAAAGAATATTACAGTAAAGCATTTAATCAAATACCATCTAATCATCCCCTAAGAAATGAACATTAATAAAATTAAAATAAATACACTAAAAATAAAAATGTTTAGAGAAGTTAAGAAATATCCACACACACAAGAAAATAAATCCATTAAAACTATAATAGATCTATTTATTACCCAAGTTATCCGCACCCCCCTCCAAAAGTAGAAGATATTTTTCTAGTAAAATTTGATCAAATAACTACTTAAATAGATTTGTAGACAATTTTTTTTATATAAGGTAAAATTCTATTTGATCTAGAATTGTTAAATATTGTAAATTCTTATATGAATAAAATATATTTTTTTCTTTCCATACATATGTTTTTTAAAACAGAATATTTTGGTTCCTAAAATTTTTTCATTAATAAATTTATACATTTTCTTTTCTTCCCTTTTTTAAACTATAACGTTTGGTTCTTCTTACCCAAAAAAAAAAAACACGTTTGGTTCTAAAATTTTCCTTTCTTTTTATGGCAAGTTTTTTTCTAAAAAACTGTGTAGGACTCCTAATTAAAAAATTTCCATATTACATTTAATTTATTTTAGATATGTGATTCTTTCTTATTTTTCTTTTTGTATCCTAAATATTTGAATAATAATTTAATGATAATTATTTTTAAAAAAAGTGAAAAGACGATTTTGTCTATTACGGGGTGTTTTAATGAAAGGTAAAAAGTTCAAATCACTTTTTTAAGATTGTTAAATATTATATATGAATAAAATATATTTTTTTCTTTCCATACTTCTGTTTTTTCAAAAAAGATTATTTTCGTTCCTAAAATTTTTCCATTATTGAATTTATACCCTTTCTTTTCTTCCTTTTTTTAAACTATAACATTTGGTTCTTCTTACCAAAAAAGAAAAAAACGTTAGTTCTAAATTGTTTTTCCTTTTTTATGGCAAGTTTTTTCCCTAAAAAATTCTATAGGATTCCTAACTAAAAATTTTCCATATTACATTTAATTCCTTTTAGTTATGTGATTCTTTTTTATTTTTATTTTTGTATCATAAATATTTGAATAATAATTTAATAATTATTATTTTGAAAAAAGTAAAAAAACTAATTTTGTCTATTGCGGGGTGTTTTAATGAAGGGCAAAAAGTTCAAATCACTTTTCTAAAGGTTTTTGCACTTTTAATATATTATAGATATAGATATAGATTATAGATATAGATATAAATTATAGATTATAGATTATAGATATAGATATAGATATATGATATAATATGATGAGGTAGAGTAGGGTGGCTCAAGCGCATTAAAGGCCTAAGGATAAAATCAAACGGAGCCTTTAAGTTTTTACAAAAAAATTAACTATTTTATAAAGTCTATTGCGTTAAATCTATTTTTGTGACATAGTGCTCTAAATAAATCAAACTTCTTCTAATAATTCTTTTGTTTGTATAATATATATATTTTTTTCTACGAATAATATTTAACATTTTTTAAAAATAAATTATAATTTTATTATTACTAAAAAAAATGAGGCCCTCAAATTTGGGGCCTTCCTTTTTTCTATTAGGAGTAGAGCCGCCCCTGAGGTAGAGAAACAAAATAAATTAAACGTGATTGAGACCACCCTTTTTCGAAACGAAACTTGCATTACAGAGAGGGGTGGGTGGGTGATGTTTTTTCGCTTTTCTAAGGAATAGACACGAGAAGGGACAGAGAAGACAAAGGTGTGTGAATTTTGTGATACTTAAAAGTCTGTCTTTAGCTTCAAATAAACGTGACTATCTTTAGCTTCAAATAAACCTGACTGAGACAATATATTTGGAACAAAACATGAGTGACAGAGAGGGAGTGAGTAGTGTTTTTCACTTTGCTAAGTAATAGACACGAGAAAAGACAGGGAAAACATAGGTGTGTGCATTTTGATACATTAAAGTCTATCTTTAGTTTCAAATAAACATAAGTAAAAACCTTTTTGGAACAAGTCTTGCATGACAGAGAGGTGGGGGTGGTGTTTTACGCTTTTTGATAAGGAATAGACATGGGAAAAGACAAGGAAAACAAAGTTGTGTGTATTTCATGACGCATTAAAGTATGTTTTTAGCTTCAAATAAGCGTGACTGAGACAACCTATTTGGAATAAACTGTTACGATCGATTAGCAGTTTACACACACTAAATCTACGAAGAGGATGAAGAAAACTAGAGAGAGTTCTTGAGGAGAGAGATAGAGAGGTAATTTCGTGGTAACACCCATGGGTAATAGTACATCACATATTAATCAAGCTCCACAACCTAACAATTATCCCACTTGGAGACTGATTCCATCATCCAAGAATTACATTCTCACAAAAAATAAAAAATATTCCTCCATCATCAATATGTTCGCCACACCGCAACATCTGTAGACACAACTACAGAAAGCCAACTAAGGTTTTGCACAACCTTAGTTTACAACATCAACACATTTAGTCAACATGTCTACTGGATTCTTTGCACCCTCTATCTTTTCCAAATATATATCACCTTCTTTCACTGCCTTGCGAGTGAAATGGTACCATCTTCTAATATGATTCGTCTTCGAATGATAGACCGGGTTCTTCACCAACTGTATGGCACTCTAGATATCTGGGTAAAGAATCTTCTTAAGCTGCTTCTTGCCCAGTTCTTCCAGATAATCTGTCAGCCATATCATCTCCTTTCCAGCTTCAGTTATTGCCACATACTCAACCTCAGTAGAGGAAAGAGCAACGCATTTCTGAAGCCTGGACATACAATTTACTGTTGTACCACCTACGGTGTAAATGTATCCGGAAGTTATCATGCTTGAGTCCACATCCCCACTAAGATCTGCATCAACAAAACCTTGCAGAATCATTTCACCATTGCCAAAACAAAGTGAAGTACTGGATGTACCTTTCAGATATCTTAGAAGCTACTTCACAACTTCTCAATGCTCTTTCCCGGGATTTGCCATGTACCTGCTAACAAATCCCACTGCATGTGCTATGTTAGTTCTAGTGCAGACCATAGCATACATCAGACTCCCAACTGCAGAAGCATATAGAAAAAGTGCCATGTGTTCCCGCTCCTGAGCTGTCTTCGGTGACTGCTCCTTTGACAATTTTATGTGATTTGCCAATGGAGTAGTTCTGGGTTTAGCATCATTAACTCTAAATTTGGACAGCACCTTCTCGATGTACTACTCTTGGGATAGATTCAAAGTTCCAGCAGATCTATCCCGAGAAATCCTTATCCCAAGAATCTGCTTTGCTGCACCTAAATCTTTCATCTCAAACTCAGAAGACAGGCTTGCCTTCAGAGAGTTTATCTCCTTCATACTGGATCCTGCAATCAATATATCATCAACATACAAGAGTAAAAATGCATAAGAATCAGTGTATTTCTTGAAGTAGCAACATTGATCCTTTTCACTCCTGTGGAAGCCACTCTTTCTCATAAAGGAGTCAAACTTCTTGTACCATTATCTAGGTGCTTGCTTTAGGCCATACAAGCTCCTGTTAAGCTTGCACACTATGTGTTCCTTTCCTGGAACTACAAACCCCTCTGGCTGCTACATATAGATTTCCTTGTCCAAATCTTCATGTAAAAACGCAGTCTTTACATCCATTTGCTCAAGATGCAAATTCTCCGATGTAACAATGCTCAATAAAATTTGGATAGTATTTAATTTCACAACAGGAGAAAATATTTCAGTATAATCAATACCTTTCCTTTGTGAATATCCTTTAACTACCAACCAAGCCTTAAACCTTCTTTGCTATCTGGTTCTGCCTTGATTCTGAACACCCATTTGTCAACAAGGCTCTCTTCCCTGCAGGTAACTCAGTCAACATCCACGTGTTATTCTTCTCAAGTGAGATCATCTCATCATCCATGGCTTGCTCCCACTTGATTGAATCCTTCATCTGCAAGGCCTCAGCAACAGACTTCGATTCCCCTTCACCAGTTAGCAACAGATCATGTAATGATGGTGAATACCTGCCTGGTGCTCTAATGGTCCTGGATAATCTCCTCTCAGCCTACTCAGGTGTCACTTGTTCTACCTCTGGTTCCTCAACGACAGTCTCTGGAGTTTGTTGAGTATCTGCTGCAACATCTTTGGGTGTACTCTTCGACAACTCAAGCTCAACTCCCACTTGCTTTGTAGTTTCTTGAACCTTTTGCTCTCTGTCCTTGTACAAGACATTTTCATCAAATGTCACATCATAATGTCTTAGGATTTTCTTGTTCCTGTCATCCTAAAACCTGTATCCGAACATGTCAGAACCATAACCTATAAAGTAGAACTTTATAGCTTTAGCATTAAGCTTATCTCTCTTCTCTGGATCAACATGAACATAAGCAGTGCAACTAAAGGTTCTCAAGTAAGAATACTTGAGCTCTTTTCCTGTCTATTCTTCTTCAGGAATCTTGAACCCAAAGAAACTGATGGTCGCCTGTTGATCAAGTATGCAACTGTGCTCACAGCATCTGTCCAAAATGTCTTAGGCAGCCTACAATGTATCCTCATGCTCTTTGAACGCTCATTC
Organism: Capsicum annuum; assembly: GCF_002878395.1. Classification (NCBI taxonomy): domain Eukaryota; kingdom Viridiplantae; phylum Streptophyta; class Magnoliopsida; order Solanales; family Solanaceae; genus Capsicum; species Capsicum annuum. The sequence goes on along the minus strand of NW_025826706.1, from coordinate 56,980 downwards.
AATGTTTTGTTCATTTTTTCAAAAACTTCATTCTTCCTTGCCTTCCCGGGAAATGTCCTCATCAATCTGATTTCTCAGCTGCACAGAATTATTTGAATTCTGACTTGTCATATTCTCCTCCATTATCAGACCTCAGGCATTTAATTTTCAAGCCATTCTGATTTTCAACTTCAGCTTTCCACCTCTTGAAATTAGCAAACACATCTGACCTATGTTTCAAGAAGTAAACCTATACCTTCCTACTAAAACCATCAATGAAGGTGACAGAATCTGGATCCACTAAGTGATGAAACAAGAGATGGTCCCCAAACATCTGTATGGACCATTTCTAGCTGTACTTGCTTCGGCTCTCTCACAATCTTTGTTAAGCTTACTTGTTTCTGTTTACCCATAACACAACTCTCACAAATACCCATATCAACGGATTTCATCCCCTCTAAAGCTCCTTTTGTAGCCAGCATCTTCATTCCTTTGGCACTCATGTGTCCAAACCATAGTACCCTTCACAATCTTCCACGAACCTTTCCCAAACTCTATTTTGTAGCCTGTGCTATCCAACTGACCAACAGAGATTAGATTCTTCTTAAGACCAGAAATATATCTGACATCCTCCAATGCCCACTGGTTTCTTACTGGAGTTTTATGCAGACATCCCCCTTTCCTTTAATCGCCAATGGTTTATTGTTAGCAAGATACACCTTTCCAAAATTTCCAGACTTGAAGTTTTGGAACAATTCCTTTCTAGGAGATGAATGAAAAGATGCACCAGAAAATAATATCCAGGATTCAGCCGGGCTGTCCACACTAAGGATTAGAGCATCCCCAATGTCTTCTGCTGAATTAACAGAATTATTATCATCTCCAGATTTCTGATTCTTCTTCTTCTTGGGTTCCTTGCACTCTATCCGAAAGTGTCCTTTCTCTCCACAATTCCAACATGTCACATTGGATTTTTGTGGAGATTTTCCATGATTCTTTGATTTTGATCTGTCATGTATATTTTGACCCCTCGATTGGTCTCTCCCCATTCTATCAACACTGAGAGCACTACCAGATGATTCCCCAATTTCTCATTTGCAAATGCTTTTGCTAAGAAGAACATCTCGGATTTTATCAAACTTCAGTTTCTCAGATCTACGGGAACTGCTAATCGTAGCAACAACAGTATCCCAATACTCGGGCAGAGATGACATCAAAATCAGTGCTTTAATTTCATCTTTGAAATTAATATCCACAGAACACCATTGACTAACAATCATATTGAACTCATTTATATAATCAGCAACAAATCCATTCTCATGCATTTGTAAATTGAACAATCTACACATCAACTATACCTTGTTCATCGCAGATGGCTTTTCGTACATATTTGATAGTGCCTTTAACAGATCGAACGTGGTTTTCTCCTTGACGATGTTGAACGTCACATTTCTCAACAAAGTCAACCAGATCAGCCCTAGAGCCTATCGATCCTTGAGCTTCCAGTCCTCCTCTTTCATGGACTCTGGCTTTACCCCGGTCAAGGGTTCGTGAAGATCTTTCTGGTACAGATAGTCTTCGATCTTCATCTTCCAAAAACCAAAATTGGATCTATTAAACTTCTCTATTCCAAACTTTGATCCTTCCATCTTCAGTGATCGTGATAAATCTCCCAAGCTCTGATACTAGTTGTTAGGATTGATTAGCAGTTCACACACACTAAATCTATGGAGAGAATGGAGAAAACTAGAGAAAGTTTTTGAAGAGAGAGGGAGAGAGAGGTAATTTTATGGTAACACCCATGGGTAACCTCCACGGTGAATATGCTATTTATATTAATGACTTAGAGCAGGTACAGTTACACAGAGAATGAGAATAAAAGGTTGAACCGCGTGAACATTAATATATAACAATACGTCACATATTAATCGTGCTCCACAACCTAACATAAACTTGCATGATAGAGAGAGTGTGTGTGTTGTGTTTCATTTAGCTAAGAAAGACACACAAGAAAAGAGAGGGAAAACAAAGGTGCGTGCATTTTGTGAGGCATTAAAGTCTATCTTTGGCTTTAAATAAACGTGAATGAGACAACTTTTTTTGAACAAAACTAGCATTTGGGTGGTGCTTTTTGTTATGCTAAAAAATAGATACGAGAAATGACAGCGAAAACAAAGGTTTGTGCATTTTGATGACACTTTAAAATTTGTCTTTAACTTCAAATAAGTGACACTGGGACAACTTTTTTGAAATAAAAGAGAGTGCGGGTGGTGTTTTTCGTTTTGGTAAGAAAGACACACGAGAAAAGAGAGGGAAAACAAAGTTGTGTGCACTTAGTGACACACTAAAGTCTATCTTCAGCTTCAATTAAACGTGAATGAGATAGTATTTTTGGAACAAAACTTGTGTGATAGAGAGGGGGTGCATGGGTGGTGTTTTTTTAGTTTTGCAAATAAATAGCATGAGAAAAGATAGGGAAAACAAAGGAGTGGACATTTTGTGGCACATTAAAATCTGTCTTTAGCTTCAGACAAATGTGAAGACAACTTCCTGAAACTAAAATGACCATAACTTCTTACCCGATTATCGAATTATGGCAAAATTCATATCGTTGGAATGCTGATTGAATTTCTTACACTTTGGTAAGTCTTAAACTAAAAAATTCTAAGTATATTAAAATTCATATATAGGAACTCTCATACACTAAGATATGAACTGAGTTAAGAAAGTTTGGTGTATTATAATATCTCCCCCTTGGGAACATTCATCCTTGAATAATTCTAATTAAGCTAAGAATACTGATATACTGAGTTTACATACTGAACATACGCGAATGAATCATGATTACATGACTAAACTGACTCATGAGTGCATGACTGTTATGAGAATGATATGAAATTGAACTGAGTATGAGACAAAATAACTGAAGGAAGGACTGTCACATTAGGTTGAGCTTGAGTTTGCGGAGACAAGGTGAGGGTACTTGGTCCGCATATCTACTTTTGCTTCTCAAGTAGCTCTCTCAACGGACTGATTTTGCCAAAGAACTTTGAGCATGGGAACTTCTTTGTTTCTTAGTCTGTGAATATGGCGATCGATGATTTAGACTGAGACTTCTTCGAAAGAAAGATCATTCTGAAAATCTACACTCTCTAAGGGAACTACAACTGATGGGTCACCAATACATTTCTTTAGCAAGGAGACGTAGAACACTGGGTGTACTGAAGCTTGGTTTGAAGACAACTCCAGCTCGTAAGCTACCCTTTTGAAAAAATTAAGAATTCTATAAGGACAGATATATTGGGGACTAAGCTTCCCCATCTTGCCAAACCTCTTCACTCCCTTCATGAGAGTGATTTTCAAGTACATAAAATTGCCAATCTCAAACTCTTGATCCTTTCTCCTCACATCTGCATATGATTTCTGTCGGCTCTGTGTGCTTTAATTCTTTCCATAAGCAACTGAACTTTCTCTAAGGCATCAAACACCAAGTTAGGCCCCACTACTGCGGCCTCACCTACCTCAAACCAACCAATTGGAGATCTACATTTCCTTTGGTACAAAGCCTCAAATGGAGCCATCTAAATACTGGAGTGATAGCTATTATTATAAGCGAACTCAATTAAAGGCAAGTGGTCATCTTAACTGCTTTTAAAGTCAACAACACACACTCTTAACATATCTTCTATAGTTTGAATGGTTCTTTCTGCTTGTCCATCTGTCTGAGGGTGAAAGGTTCTACTGAGGTGAACTTAAGTACTAAGACCCTCATGAAAGCCTTCCAAAAATGAGAGTTAAACTGGGTACCTCTATCTGAAATGATGGATACTGGGACTCCGTGTAACCTAACCAACTCTATGATATAGAGTTTGGCATAGTCCTTGGCTGAATAAGAAGTATGAACAGACATGAAATAACCGAATTTGGTCATCCTATCTACTATGAACCAAATCGAATCATATTGATGATGATTACTGGCAAACCCATCACGAAGTTCAAGTTCACTTTTTCCCACTTTCATGTGGGAATACTGAACTCCTTCATGGAACTACTAGGGTTTTGGTGCTCAATCTTAACCTACTGGCACATAGATTACTTATCTATAAACTTTGCAATGTCCTTCTTCATCCCACTCTACCAAGAGATTTCCCATAAATCGCGGTACGTCTTTCTGGCCCCTAGATGGATTGAGTAACGCACAACATGCATTTCTGTAAGAATTTACTACCTCACGCCATCCACACATAGTACACATAATATAACTTGGCAGCATGACATACCATCACTCCCTTAGAAGAAAACCTCTAGTTTCTAATCTCTGACTGACTCTTTTAACTTAACTAGGCTGGGATCTCTATCCTGCTTTTCCTTTACTTCGGAGACCAGGGATGATTTTAAACTATTCAACACCCAAACACTACCCTCAGCTGAATCAACCAAATGAATACCTAACTTGGCAAGCTGATGAATATCCTGAACAAACTCTTTCTTACCATCCTCAATGTGAGAGACATTACCCATGAACAACGTACTGGGAGCATCTGCCAATACACTATCCTTGTTCGGATGATATAGAATACTCATATCATAATCTTTCAATAATTATAACCATCTCCCCTGATACAGATTCAAATCCCTCCGCAAAAACACATACTATAAGCTTTTGTGATCTATGAACATATCAACATGCACCCCATACAAAGAATGCCTCTAAATTTTTAAGAAAAACACAACAACTGCTAACTCGAGATCATGGGTGGGGTAATTCTTCTCATGAGGCTTAAGTTGTCTAGTAGCATAGGCCATAAACTTACCTCTCTGAATCAAAACACACCTCAGACCAACTCTGGACACATCACAATACACAACAAAACCATCTGAACTATCTGGCAAAGTCAAAACTAGGGCTGTAGTGAGTCGAGTCTTCAACTACTGAAAACTCTTCTCATAAGAATCTGACCACTGAAGCTTAACTTTCTTCTGAGTCAATCTTGACATGAGGGATGCAATAGATAAAAACCCATCAACAAACTACTAGTAATAGCCAGCCAAGCCTAAGAAACTCCTGATATCTGATGGAGAAATAGGTTTGGGCTAGTTTCTTACCACTTAGGTCTTTTGAGGACCAACTCTAATGCTATCACCAAAAATAATATGGCTAAGGAAATCTACTGATCTTAGCTAAAATTCGCACTTACTGAATTTACCGAACAACTGATGGGCTCTAAGAGTCTATAATACTATTTTGAGATGGTCCGTGTGATCATTTTCACTACAGGAGTAGACAAGAATGTCATCAATGAAGACTATGATGAACATTTCCAAGTACTTCTGCTTGAACACTCTGTTCATCAAGTCCATGAAGGCTGCTGGGGCATTCATAAGACTAAAGGACATGACTAGAAACTCAAAGTAACCATATCAAGTTCTAAATCTTTTTTCAAAATGTCTCATTCTCTGACTCTGAGCTGATGATAGCTAGATTTGAGGTCTATCTTAGAGAAGTAATCGGCACCCTGAAGTTGGTCGAACAAGTCATCATTTCTATAAAGTGGGTATTTATTCTTGACTATGATTTTGTTCAACTGACGATAGTCTATACACATTCTAAGAGAACCATCTTTTTTTTGCATGAATAGAATAGGTGCGCCCCATGGAGAAATACTGGGTCTGATAAATCCCTTATCTAGGAGATCTTTCAAGTGCTTTTTCAACTCTTTAAGCTTGACTAGAGCCATTCTATATAGCAGAATAGAGATAGGTTGGGTATCTGGAAGAAAGTCTATTACGAAGTCGATTTTCCTTTCGGGAGAAACTCTGGGAAGATCTTCAGGGAACATATCTAGAAATTCTCTCACTATTGAAACTAACTAAAGATTTGGAGTCTTAGAATTTGAATTTTTGTCTCGAACAAGATAGTAAATACACCCATTGGAAATTATTTTTCTCTCTCTAAGGTACAAAAGAAGATGACCCCTGAGTGCTGTAGTACTACCCCTCCATTCTAGGGCTGGTTCATTTGGAAACTAAAAATAAACTACTCTATTTCTACAATCAATTAAAGAAGAGCATGAGTGGAGCCAATCCATGCCAGAAATGATGTCAAAATTTATCATCTCTAGTTCTAAAAGGTCTGCTGAAGTAATTTTCTGAGACACCATAACCGGACAGTTTCTATATACCCGTCAGGCTATGATGGATTTATCCATTAGGGTAGATACTGAGAAGGGTTTTGCTAAGATTTTGGGACTGACTCTGAAGTTGACAGCTATATAAGGAGTTATGAAGGACAAAGAAGCTCCTGGATCTAGCAGAGCATAATTATGTATATGGTAAACTTGTAACATACCAGTGGCTACATCAGGAGAACTTTCCTGATCCTGTCGAGATTGTAGTGCATAGATCCTATTTAGGAGTTGCCTACTGGTGGTACTGGAAGCGACACCCTGCTGCAATGTGCGGTCGGACTGAGCTGGGGGATAATTATTCTAAATCTACGAACCTACCTGAGGATACTCTCTAATTCTATAACATGGTTTACTGCACCCAAAACATACATCGCTTCTAACTCTGCAGACTCTGATGGTTTCTGCTACGTTTCTGGAAAAGAGGACTAGTTTGGGCACTGCTTACACTACCTTGATATTTATAGCTTGGAGCCCTATATCTGTTACCATTCCTAAATTTAGGCAGTGGAGAACTGGCTAAGGGCGCATCTTGGACTGAAGATTTTAGGAGAAACTGGGAATGGTTACCGCCTTCTGACCTTGGCTAATTAAAATTAAAGCTTCCTATTCTAGCCCTCTTGTTCTCCCTCTCTTTCTCCTTAGCTTTCTGCTTTTCAATCTGTTGAGCATGGAACATCAACCCAGATAAGTCCATCTCCTTAATCAGAATTACGATCCTACACTCCTTGACCACACTGTCAGACACCCCAGACACGAACTTACTCATCTTAGACTTGCTATCAGCTACCACTTGAGGAGCATATCTGGCCAACTGATGTAAACTTGAGGGAATAATATTTCACACTCATGTTGTACTAATTCAGGTTGATAAACTCTAACACCTAAGGCTCTCTTAATTCTAACAAAAAAAACCTATCTAAGAAAGCAATAACAAACTCTTTCTATTCTATAGGCCCTGCATTTGTGCCCCTTTCTACCTTCCACTGCTTAAACCATTTATGATCCATATCTTACAACTGATAAGAAGCTAAATCAACACTCTCACTAGCAGTTACCCCTATGATATCTATTACCTTCTGCACCAAGTCAAGAAATTCTTATGGGTCCTCCTCAGACTTAGACCCTGGAAATGAATGAGGGTTTATTTGAGTGAAGTTCTAAATTCTAGCTGCAATAGTATTAGAAACTAGGTTGGCCAGAAAAATAGCTGGTAGATCATTCTAAGCTTCCACAGAATGGGCTAGAGTGGTGAAGGCTTCTCTGAATTCTGCGTGAGAAACATGCTCATTCAGGAGATCTGCCTGAACGGGCAGAGGTGCTGGCTGGTTCCCAGTTCTTCTTCCATTAGTCTTTTGGGAGGCATTTTTTGTAAGCAAAAGGAAAAGTTGGATTGCACGAAGATTTTAATTGTAGTTCATGCTCACCTAATATAAATACTAAAAGAAGGAAAAACTTTCTTAAATACCTTGTAGCCTCTTGCTCATAAGTGTAGTGCTCTACACATCCATGCACAAGACTCTACTTGATGCTGCTTTTAGACTAGGACACTTTAGAACCTTAGAATCCGATACCAAGTTTGTAATGCCCTGAGTCTACACCCTGAATGTCACACGATGCTTACGACCTCAAAGGATCATAATCTAATCCATAACTCTACCTACTGTTAGCACTGAATAAAAATACTAAAAATATATGTAGAAGTATAGCTGAAAATGCCATAAGGTTCTCAAAATACTAAAATAATAACTGAGTGTACTGCTAATAATATCTGAAAACTAAATAACTTACTGTGCCAGTCTGAAAGCCTCTAACTATCTGAATATGGAGTTGATGGGACAAACCCCCAACTAACTCCAACTGAAATAAATACTGAACTACTGAAATAAATAATCTCTGTCCTCATAATATGAGGACTAACCACTGAATCTGCTGCAGATATACTGAGCTGCTAAGTATGATCAAGAACCCGTGCATTTGAACTTATGATATGAGACATCATAGCGCAAAGAAGGAGTATGCGTAAGTACTTTAAATGTACTGGTATGCTAAGTGAGGTAGGTTGATATACATGGGTTTATATAAATAAGATTATAACTGACTGAATAAACTTCATGAAGTAACTGAATGAGAGTACATGCAAAACTGTAACTACTGAACATGGTGAATATGCAATACTACGCATATAATGTCTGTCTGAATTAGACTGAAACTGAAGTACTGAGTTTTGATAGATAAGTAACTTGTAACTAATAGCCATGGTTCTGTATAACTATTTAATTTCTTTATTGAATACTGAGACTGAAACTGTAACTGCGGGAGTTATTATCTAACCAACATACCCCGATTATAGATTGAGTTAGGGTCCAAACTGTAACATATATATATGTGTGTGTGTGTGTGATTGCATAAAACCTAGTCTAACAGGAGGATAGCTTACCTACACTGGCTACATAGTTCTATAATGTAGGGACTGTTAATAAGGGTCAAACCCTCTGCTGGCAAGAATGCCTTTATCCCTGGGCTTGCTTGGTGCTAAATTCTTCCCCCAATTAAATCGGCACTGAACTGATCACTAGACTGTACTAGGCTTGACTGAACTATTACTAATCGTGTTGACTGACTGAACTGGACTGAGTTTATTGAGTTATGTTATTAACTGAGTACTACTGTTCTCGACCTTTTGTAAGACCCCATAAAGTTCCTCGTTGTCTAAGCCATTTAAAGCAAGCCATGAGAGGTCTCACACTTAGAAAATTTGGCTAAGTGTTGGGACTTAGTCATTTACTATGCCTTCAAACTTTTAGGATCTTATTTTTGACCTTCTCGACCTTCGATAGTTGATTGTTTTGTTGATTCATGATGGGGAAAATCAAAAGTACTTCTCGAGTAAGTTTAAAATTTTTTAGACGAGCGTAAGGGTGTGTTTGGTGTTGCAAAACAGTGAGCTGGGGCGATTAGCCCATGATGCCCTGCCAGTCTAACACCCGAGGGTGTCCTCGATAGGCAAGGTGGTGCCTCACTCAGTCCGGCATACTAGAGCCTGCGGCCATTCCAGCTGGGGTAAATTTCTGTATTTTAACTCCATATCATTAAGGGCAAAATAGTCTTTATCCCACCCTCAATCCGTCCAAACACAAGATTAAAACCTTTTAGAAGCATTATATATCATTATTCATCAAAATTTCTCTCATTCAAAACCCTAGGCTTCAACATTCATCTTCAAGAAACTCAAGATTCCACCATTACTTTTCCAAATTGATTCAAGATTTAAGATCCCTAGACCAAGAGTTTCAAGAATCTTCATTCAAGAGTGCAAATAGAGTCTCACAAAGCAATCTTGTTCATCTAGTTCATCATCTAAGGTATGTTGGGTTTGAACAAGCACAATCGTTTCATCCTTACGCCCAAAACTTGTTTTTAATTACAAAGATATATGATTTTATATGTTTTTCTTTGAATTTGAAGTGTGGGTTTATACCCTATGTTGCTATTCTAGAGATTATGAGATTTTCAATATTTTAGAAGTTGAATTGCATGATTTTATATATATTTTATGCATATAGCTGAAATTTTCCAGATTTTATGATGAATTATAAATGTTATGTTATCAAGCATGAATTTTGAGATGTTTTATCATGAGTTTTATACATGGCTCATTAATCCCTATTTAAGATTGTTATTTTGATAATTGTTGTGATATAAGTACCCCATGATTAGAATATTTTGAGATTATTGAGAAATATTTGATCTTTTGGTTTCAGAATAGATTTGAAATCCACTTTATAGATTGAGATTACAGATTTATAATTGATTTTCATTATAAACCATGAGATTATTTTTTAAAGTGAATTTTTCTGAGGATCTTGAGCATGTGATTGAGAGTAGTATTTAGCACCGAGATGGGTATGTTACTATGGTTTCATACCCCAGAACTACGTGCCAATGTAGGATTTAGATTATTCCCACTTCTACGTGGATGGCTGAGATTATGATCACTAAGATGAGTTTTTTCTATTTCGATGGCACAGGTAGAACAACCCTAAACTTATGGGGGATAGTTGTGGGACACCATGGATGCTCACATGGTGTAAATGTCGGTTAGAAGAACATCCTAAATAGATGTCCCCCACTCTTAAAATGGTTTATTGATTAAAGTCTTGCGATAAAGTTCTTACTATGCAGAATGATTTTCAGATTCCATCTAGTTTACACGATTTGAGAACAAGATGAGATTACAGATTTTAGAACTAAGTGTAATGAGTCACAAGATTTATACTACATGCTTTACTATCCATGATTTATGATCTTTAGATTTCAGATTTACTCAATCTATGTGAGTCACTTACATTTAGCATGCATGATATTTTATGAACTATGATGATATTGTTTACTTATTTCATGCATCCCCATATACACAGTACATCCTTAAAGTACTGATCCACATATATGTCTATATGCTACATTGTCTCATAATGTAGGTTCAGTTTCTCAGTCTCAGTAGGGACAGTGATTTTCGAGCATCTTATCTACATTCCTGCAGTTGATGAGTCCTTATAGTTCGGGGACTTATGCTATTCAGAATCCTAGTTTTATTAGTAGATGTTTCATTTTATTTCAGATGGTTAAGTCAGCTGGGGCCTGTCCCAGTGACTTTCTAGATTCACTCATTAGAGGCTTGTCGGACTACTAGATTCAGACTTAGATTTAAGTTGTTATACTCAGATTTTTCAGTATTTGTTATATCAGATTATTGAGTTTTGCACTTCGAGATATGTTCAGATAATTCAGATAGTTTTTTTGCATTTATCATGATTTATACTCATATTTCCCCTATATTGAGATTCAGATGTATAGAAAGTAGTCAGGGTTAGCTCAAGACTACTTGTTGCTTGGAGCAGCGTGTGGCATCCCAGGAACTAGATTTCGGGGTGTTCCACCTTTACTGAAACTATTCTATAACTACTGCAACTAAGTAAACAACTAGGTTTCGTGTAATAAATACCTCCAGGACTTAATAGCATAAATAATAACATAGCAAACCTTGAAAGTATAACAATAGTCAATTGTTCACAATTCATTCATTGGGATATTTTGTCAAACACTTGGAGGTCATGAGCTTGTACATGAATGAAAACACATGATAACATTTCATGATTTCACTATTCAATTCACATGGACATTCTATCAAACACTTGGGGAGCATAATTAATACACATGGTAATGAACAACAAGTAAGCATCATGAGAATAAACGAGTTAGTGCCATTTTCTCCCTCATCAGCCTTCTCTTTTGCTGAAATTTTCACTATTTCTTGCTCAACTTCATCTTTCCGCTATAACCAATTAGGTCGAAAATCATTCCTCCAATAGATTTTCGCAGCGTCACTAAGCAAAACTTATCTTCTTCTTTCTCTACATATGTAATGATAACAATTTTCAAATATATTACTATATTTTAACTTCAATAGATAAAAATGGAAGAAAGAGACTACTAAGATCTGGCTTAAAAGAAAATCAAGTGATTAGATCAGGTGCTGCAAAATACTTACTCGTCGTTGGATGATGGTCTTTTTTCGTCAAAGCAAGACTTGCTGCCTCAATTTAATCATCTACTGCTAATGAACCTTCAAAAGAACATAACTTGATGAATTCACATTAAGTACTGAAATTAAAAAGCAAAAAGAGAAACACAACACCATATAAACTTGATAGTCAATGAAGAAACAATACCAAAGTACAATTGAATATATTTGAGTGAGGAAGTAAACATTTTCTCCTTGTTTTGCCTCTTTAACTTCACAGATTCTATCTCATCTCCTTTCATGTGTTTTCTTTTATTTTGATAATCTTATGCGAAAGTCAAGATATGAAAAGGTAAAACGATGAAAAGAAAATTCATGTTAGATACATTACAACAAAATCATGATCGTCAACTTAATTTTCTTGGCAAAGTTAGTAAACCTTAATTTTGGACTACACTGTACCATGCTCATGAAAAACCATTGGGAGAACTTTAAG
>NW_025826706.1:32037-41796 GCF_002878395.1 Capsicum annuum | reverse complement strand
GAAATTTATATTTATCCAACTAATATTAAATAGTCAAAGTTTTGAATTTGAAATTATATAACTGTATTCTTATAGTTAACAGTTCATCGTATTTATCATTATCATGACACAATTACTTTCAAGAAAATTTATCTTTGTTCTTAAAGTTCTCCCAATGGTTTTTCATGAGCATGGTACAGTGTAGTCCAAAATTAAGGTTTACTAACTTTACCAAGAAAATTAAGTTGACGATCATGATTTTGTTGTAATGTATCTAACACGAATTTTCTTTTCATCGTTTTACCTTATCATATCTTGACTTTTGCATTAGATTATGAAGATAAAATAAAACACATCAAAGGAGGTGAGATAGAATCTGTGAAGTTAAAGAGGCAAAACAAGGAGAAAACGTTTACTTCCTCACTCAAATATATTCAATTGTACTTTGGTATTGTTTCTTCATTGACTATCAAGTTTATATGGTGTTGTGTTTCACTTTTTTCTTTTAATTTCAGTACTTAATGTAAATTCATCAAGTTATGTTCTTTTGAAGGTTCATTTGCAGTAGATGACTAAATTGAGGCAGCAATTCTTGCTTTGACGAAAAAAGACCATCATCCAACGACGAGTAAGTATTTTGCAGCACCTAATCTAATCACTTGATTTTCTTTTATGCCGGATCTTAGTAGTCTCTTTCTCCCGTTTTTATTGAAGTTAAAATATAGTAATATATTTGAAAATTGTTATCATTATATATGTAGAGGAAGAAGCAGATAAGTTTTGCTTAGTGACGTTGCAAAATCTAGGGAAAATTTCAAAAATAGCAATTCTTTAGCCTTAATTATAACTTTTATAGCAACAGTTTCATAATTACGAAAATTAGCAATTGTATTTTGTATTTAAGTAAAATGTTGCTTTATAAATACATATATAAATATATATGTATTACTCATAAATACATATGCACAACTGAAAAATACATATTCTTCTATTACTATGAAGTGGGTAAAATATTGTTACTTTTGCTATAAGCTGTAATTTTTAAAAAATGTTGCTATTTATTGTAATTATAGTCTTAAGGATGCTAGTTTTTCTAATTTTTGGAGGAATAATTTTCGACCTAATTGGTTATAGCGGAAAGATGAAGTTGAGCAAGAAATAGTGAAAATTTCAACAAAAGAGAAGGCTGACGAGGGAGAAAACGGCACGAACTCGTTTACTCTCATAAGAGAATTAATGCATATAGTGGAAGATAGAAAGTCGGAGGCATTACACCAAAAATCTTTCTAACTCAACTTAAAAGGTTGTTTGTACAAAGGTACTGATTTTTCTCCAGTTCTTCTTTTTTAAAGAATATTTCTCTAACTGTAATCAAAATAATGGTATTAAGCATAGTAATCTCACAACGTTGGAGAATAAAGTATCAATAAGATAATTTTTTTCGAATGTAGCTTAATTATATAAAAAATGCACAAGAACTCATTCATCACAACGGAAAAAACACGATCAATGTACATGATGGAGAAACTAAAAAATAGATTCCTATTACACATAAACTTGAGTGAAATATATTCCTTTTGTATAAATAAGGGAAAAAGCCAAAAATCAAAAGCGAAAAAAGCATATAATAAAATAGCCATAATAATATTTTTACTGAGTAGTGTTGTTCAAAAGAATAGTAGTATCAATCCTAGTAAACATAACAATAATAAATGTACCAAGAAACATACAGTGGTAAACATAACAATAATAAATGTACCAAAATAAGTTATTTTCAATTTGGTGAGTGGCTTACGACAATATTCTCTTTCTTGAGTAGGTATTTGCCATGAAAATTAGAAAAAAAAACATTTTATTTAATTTATTTGGAGTTGGAGTTACTATTGTGTTTGATCATGTCTTTTTGAAAGACCTTTCCGAATTTAAAGTGTTTAAATGTAATAAAAAATTGAAAAAGTGTGATGAAAATAAGTAATTGGGCGTAGATTTTTTACTTTTTCATGACAACTTCATGTTGTATTTGAAATTTTTATGGACAAATACTATTTTTTACATAGAGTAAATAATTGTCCAAAAATAGTAAAAAAAATGCATTAAGTTTTTTGATCGCGAATTCTTTTGTAGGACTGATGAAGTTCTTAATGAGCTCAATTCTGCAAAATCTTTTGCTGTGGATTGAATGAAATTTTTATGAGAATGACGTGGACCTCTAACAAGCTGCCACGTGGTAAAACTGTTTTCTAAAAACCGGCTGTTAAAAGTAATGGCATGGATGAGCCAGTTTTGTAACGGCGATGGCATGAATGAGCCCAACTTTTAACGAATGACATAAATGAGTCATTTCTGATAGTTCAGTGGCATATTTGAGCCTTTTTCCCATTTGTATTTCATTTATACTGAATAGTCAAATTATATTGTTGTAATTTTTTTGTTCTATTATTTTCTTTCAGAAGTAGTATATAGTGATAAGAATTTTTCTATTAAAAAATTTAGATGAACTTTTCTTTTATCAGGATAAGTAATTTTATACTTTCAGCAATAAATTTGAATCTTATTGTACATAACCTAAAATCTTCAGGTAATTTATGATGAAGGAATTAATTATTCTTAGCAGGTAATAAACAATCGTGGACAATGATACTAGATCAAGTCACAAATAAAGAAAAACTTTTAGTGATTTTACTTCAAGTATTCTTGATTGAAAAATAAAATTACAACTGAAATTTAAATTAATATAATCTAATATGATCAACTAAATCAAATCTCAATTCTCCGCGCACCGCGCGAGTATGAATACTAGTTAAATACTGAAAAATCAGAGCTTTCAAATTAGATTTAGAATCAATCATTGGGGTGTAATCTCCGATTAACCCGCAAAACTGATAATAAAATACTGAAGTAAAATAGTGCAGATAAATATTTCTTAATTTGATTCTAGTTTATTGGGACATTCACACCATAACTACTTAATACGTAAAAATCAATCAAGTATGAAATCACAATGCGAAAGAAATGCAACACTCTGAAGAACAAATAGTACAGACTCCACAATAACTTTACTAAAGAGACCAGGTAAACAAAAAGTATCACAGTAACCTGCAGCAAAGAAAGAACACCATCAGAAAAGATGCTGACTTCTACGTTTTTCAAAAATGTGTTCTTGATTTTGATAATCCTCATGAATACATCTTTCATGGTTATTCCTGATTCTTCCATTTGTTTTGTGCAGTCTCAAGCTAATTCTATCATGAAGGTTATGCAGATTTCACTTTTTGGAGTGATCTGTTCTTCCTCGGAAAAAAGATTACCATCCACAACATCCAACATAGTCCCCGAAAATTCTCAAGTAGAGATTTTCATTGCATTTCTCTTAATCTGTTGGCCTTGTTTTGGTCAAAACCTCCATCAACATGATGACCTACGTAACTATTAAAGTCACCACTGGTGGATACTATTCCCGCTGAGCCATATACTTAGAAAAGAATGAAATGGAAAAAAGTTACTCAATCCAAATATAAAAATAATTTTGTATTAACAGATGCTTTTATTTACTATTGTTGTTTTTCGGGTGCAATCTATATTTACAACATGAACTTCAATACTAAGTTCAAGAACAACAAAGAAGTTCAAACAACTCATGAACTATCAAAATGAAGTTAAAACTATTTTTTTGAAATAGTAAAACCAATGTTTAGAAATGAGATGAAAAAGAAAGAATCAAGTCCACCGGATTTACGGTGTGTCCTTAAAAAATTTATTTTCCTCAAGTATCCAAGGTTAATGGAATGTATTCACTTATGTAAATATTGGTACCTCAAATTTGCTTAACTGCGAACTCACTCAACGATTTAAAGACCACTCTTGAATTTTTAGGAAGAAGAAGATGTTTTTTCACTTCAAAATTTCATACCAAACATGAGGAAAAATCAAGATTTTATAACCATAAAGAGTTGCTTCAGAAAAAAAGGCAATAATTCATGAAAAGTTGCGACTTTTTGAAAAGTTGGGACGCCCTGCGGATCCACTTGTGACTTTTTTATGCAAATCAAAATGTTTTGCTCTGACCTGCACTTGGCACCTGTGTTTACAGGTGATTAGATGTGCGCGCAGGTCCCTGTTTTATTTCCAACTAGTGCCTTGAAGTGTTTGTGTCCGCTCATGCTGGGGTGCGTCCGCAACGGAGAACATTTTTCTATCGAATTTTGGATTACAATATCACTAATTGTCAATCTTCAAATGAATTTTGTCAAAAAAGATAATTTCTTCATCGATCATTTGACAAATTCAAATTTAAAGCTGAAGCCTAACCGAGCAATCGACTATGATGACAACGTTAGGTTTGACTTGTTCTTGCCTCACTATCCTATACATAAACACTAGAAGTTCTTTTCTCCCAGTAATGTGGGAGAGATTTACTTCTTTAAAGTGAAAACACAATTCAATTTTTCCTCCATTTTTCATTCACATTTCCATTTATAATCCAACAATCTCCCTCATAAATGATGAATGACTATTTTATAAAAAAGATTATGAACAAGTGTGTCATCTATAAGCAAAGACTAATTGCATTTTTATAAGTAGGTTTTTCTCTCTCATAAATGATGAATGACTATTTTATAAAAAAGATTATGAACAAGTGTGTCATCTATAAGCAAAGACTAATTGCATTTTTATAAGTAGGTTTTTCTTTGAACTTTTCATAGGAAACTTGCATTGGATGTATTCATCAATCGGTAGATGTGATATCTTTGAATTGTCGAGCTTTAATATACAACTAGACAACATAAGTCACATAACCAAATTTTTACCATTTATGGTTCTCACAGTTTGATTCGTTTAGCCATGAACATGATCTGATTTCATGAGAGCTTAGAGAATAGGCCTTTACTATCATTTTTCTTGAAGCGGCTTCCACTTCACCCTAACATAGGTGATTTCTAAATATTTAATCCTATAAATTATGCTATTTACTCAAACCTGCCAAACGTAGAAACCATTAAAAAGCTTCAAATTATAAGCCTTATCCTTGTTTAATGAACATTGTCTTCACCGTGAGAATGGGATGAGTTGATTGATAATGTTAAACCGTCAATCTCAACTTTGTTTGATCTTTTTGAACCTAGCTCTTGGGATCTCCAGTTTGCTAGGTAGAGTTACCGTCCTGATGACTTGTCCTAGGTTGTAAATCCATTCTCTTATTTGATGATCTCTCAACTCCCTCTCTAGTTAGATCTTTTGTTAGTGAATCTAACATATTATCTTTTGAATTGAATAGTCAATCGTGATAATTCCACTAGAGAGTAGTTCTCTAATAGTATTATATGTTCGTCATATATGATAAGATTTACTGTTATACATCATACTCCCTATCCTACCTATTACTGCTTGACTCTCATAGTGTATGCATACCGGTGCCAATGATTTGGGACAATAAAAATTATCTTTCAAGAAATTTCAAAGTCATTCAGCTTCTTCACCGGCGTTATCTAATGAGATAAATTTAGATTCCATTGTAGAGCGGGAAATACATATTTGTTTGGATGATTTTCAAAAGACTGCTCCTTCATCTAAAGTAAATGAATATCCACTAGTGGATTTTACTTAGTTTGATCCCGTGATTCGATTTCCATGCTTTAATTACTGCTGAATATTTGTTGTAATGTAAAGCATGTCTTGAGTATGTTTTAGATATCCCAAACCTCTTCTCATTGACATCTAGTGAGTTTGATTGGGATTAGTCGTGTACCTACTCAATTTACTAATAATGATTGCTATATTTATTCGAGTACAATTCATGATATACATCAAACTTCACAACACTCTTGCGTAGTCCAATTGTGAGTTACTTTCAACTTCATTCTTTTGAAGTGCAAAGCTCATATCTAATAGAGTCTTGCCAATATTGAATTCAAATACTTGAACGTATAAAATACCTTTTCAATGTAATGAAACTGTGACAATGCCAACCCTTGTGGAGTTTTATGAATTCTTATTATTAAGATCACATTAGTAACTTCGAGGTCTTTCATATCAAACTTACTCTCAAGCATTCATTTCATAGCATTTATGTCAGAAATGTTTCTGCTAATGATCAACATGTCATCCATATACTAACAAACAACTACTTTGTGAATTGAAGTGTCTTTAATATAAATACATTTATCACATTCATTTATCTTGAATTCATTTGCTAACATGATTTGGTCAAGCTTTACATGCCACTGTTTGGGTCCTTATTTTAGTCCCTAAAGTGACTTAACAATTTTGCATACTTTTTTTTCTCTATAGGAACCACAAAACCCCCAGGTTATTTCATGTTTACATTCATTTGATGGATTTCACGATCATATACCGGTGCTAATACAACAAACATTCAAATAAACGTTATCTTGGTTACTAGTGAGATTTTGTTGAAATAATCAAGGTATCGTTTTTGTTTAAAGCCTTTCACAATAACTCTTACCTTGTATTTATCAATATTACCATCAAATTTCATTTTTCTTTTAAAGATCCATTTAGAACTTAAAGGATTATTTCTTGGAAGAAGTTCAATCAACTCCTAAGTATGATTAAATCAATCTCATTATTGACTATCTCTTTCCAAAAGGATGAGTCCCCGACGACATATCTTCTTTGAATGTTTGAGACTCATTTTCAAGAAAAAATGTTAGAAAATATGATCTGAATGACGTCGGCATTATTTGATGTGTACTATGTCTTGAGTTCTCATCATTAAGTGTCTTTATCCTTTGATTCATCCCGAGGTCGTTTAGACCTTTTGATAGACAACTCATATCCAGTTTTATATAAATAAATGTATTTAAAGAACTCATCATTTGATTTAATTATCATATTTTTATAAATATCCAAATGTTCAAACTTATGTACAAAAACTCGACATGCTTTACTGTTTGTAGTGAATCTGATGAAAACATAGTCCACGATCTTTGGTCCTATTTTTAACTTTTTAGATATAGGAACTTGGACTTTGGCTAGATACCCCCACACTTTGAAATATTTTAAGTTGGATTTTCTTCCTTTTCATTTTTCTTATGGAATAGATTATGTCTTGTTATAGGGCACTCGATTGGGTATTCGATTTGATGTAAGGATAACTTTTCCCCACAAGTTTTGTAATAAACCTAAACTTATAATTAATAAATTCATCATTTTCTTTAACGTTTGGTTTTATCTTTCCTGAATTCCTTTTTATTGAGGTGAATACAGGACAGTAGTTAGATGAACAATATCATTTTCCAAACATCTCTTTAAAAGGAGATTCATACTGGCCACCTCTATTACTCCTAATCTTTGTAATTTTTTTTATCCAACTAATTTTCCACTTTAGTTTTATGTTGCCTAAATACATCTGTTTCTTTATCATTACCAATTAGAAAATAAACATAAAAATATCTAGTGCAATCATCAATAAAAGTTATAAAATATTTTTTTCACCACGAAATGATGTTGACTTCATATCACAAATATCTGTGTGAATTAAGTCTAAGGGAATGAAATCCCTTTCAACAACTTACACAGATTTTTAACATACTTAAGATTCCATACATATTGAACACTTTGATGTATTGCACTCAAAAATAGGCAAAACTTCTAAGCTAATTAGTTTTCGTAAGATTTTGTAATTGATATGTCCTAAATGTTCATGCCATAAGTCATTTGAATCAAGTAAATAAGAACTAAACCTTTTATTCGTGTCAACATTCAGTATATTGATCTTAAAAAGTCCCTTGGTGAAGTAACTTTACTTGCATACACATCACCCCTACTTATTAAAACTTTATCGAAAATAAATACACATTTGAATCAATTCTGTCTGAAGTGAAGTAGAAACTAATTCCTTTCGCGACTCCACAACATGAAGGACATTATTTAGTGTCACCACATTACCCAATGTCATCTTCAATAAAATCTTGTAATTTCTTTAACCTTTGTCGTAGAGGAGTTAGCGATGAGTATCTTCTCATCAACTTGAGTTGGAGCATATAATGTAAATAGTTCTTCGTTGTCATGCACATGGTGGGTGGAACCTGACTCAATCCACTAATTTTTGGAGTTTATAACTAGATTGCACTCCGAAAGTATAACACACAAATTGTCCACATCATCTTTGGATTCAACCAATTTTGCTTGATCCTTTTTCTTGCCCTTTCTCAGAGTCCGACAATCTGAAGACTTATGGCCAACTTTGCCAAGGTTAAAGAAATTATTTTAAGTTTCTTCTTAGGGGGATCTCCTTGTTTTTATGATGCTTTCTTTCTCTTCTTTGGTTTAGTGGGTCCATCTTCCATAATATTTGCTTTACGTCTTGCAGAATTTTCAGGAGACGTCTTTTTTACTGCCTTATTGTCCTCTTCAATCCTTAATCTCGCAATGAGATATTCAAAATGCATCTCTTTGTGCTTATGTTATAAGTAGCTTTTGAAGTCTTTCTATAAAGATGATAGCTTCTTGATTATTACAGTCACTTGAAAAGTATAATTCATGACTAAACCTACATAAAAGGTTATGTAAGTATCAAGAACAACCTTTAAGGTCATTTGGTAGAAGGAATAAGAAAAACAATCTCGGGATAAAGTTTGGAATTAACTTTATCCTATGTTTAGTATAAGGTATTTCTTAATTCTGGGACTATTTTATCCCACTATTTCTACTAAAATGGTGAGATTACTATCCCATGAGGAGGGAAGGATTAGATAATCCCATGGGATATCCCACCTTATGGAATATCCTTAGTTATCACATCCTTTATACCAAAAAACCCCTTAATATGTTAAATAAAGGTACTAAATAAGTTTATACCTTTAACAAGGAGATCGTGAATTATGACTTACAACTCTTGGACCTGGGTAACTACATATTTACTGTCTACCATCTTGAAGTCTAAAAATTTGGCAACAATGAATTTCTTTATACTGACATTCTCTATTTTGTAATTCTTTTCTAGAGTATCCCATAGTTCCTTTGAGGTCTTCATATTATTGTACACATTGTACTAGTTATCCTATAGACCAATTTGTATGTAATTCTTATGAAAATGTCTAGGTGCTTTCAAACTTTTGTTACCATGAAACTTTCTCTTTCGGAGTTTCTTCTGACAATTCAAGAACACTTTTTGTGATGAAACTTTGTAAACTCAAAGTTGTCGGATACTGCCAACTTTTAAATCAACACCAATTTTTTTTTGATTTTTCTGCTAGTGCCATGGTAGGAGCAGCATTCGTACGACTCGAAATAGCAATTTTAGTTACTACAACATTCATTATTCCATCGTTGACATGATTATCAATAGTCATTTTTTTTTATCATAAATAGATAAATACTTAGTATTTAAAAATATTAACAATAAAGTTTTTAAACTTTAAACAACTTTCTTGTAGTTTAACAATAAAGTTTTTTATCTTTAAATCACTATTAAGTTCAAACAGAGGAGAAAGCCAAAAGGCTTTAATACCCAAAAACCAAAATACAGACAACAATAAGATTCTGAAGATTATTGTTTTTTGAGTACATTTTATATTTACGTCGTGAACTTCAATACTAAATTCAAGAACCAAAAAGAAGTTCAAACAACTTCAAATACAAGTTCAAACAACTTATGAACTATCAAAATAAAGTTTAAACTATTTTTTGAAAAATAGAAAAAACTAACTTTTAGAAATGAGATGAAAAATGAAGACCGAATTCATGGTGTATTCTTGAGGAATTTATTTCCCTCAAACAACCGAATTTAAGGAAATATATCCTCCAAAAAAAAAAAAT
>NW_025826706.1:16321-29037 GCF_002878395.1 Capsicum annuum | reverse complement strand
CATTTTGTGGCACATTAAAATCTGTCTTTAGCTTCAGACAAATGTGACTAAGACAAATTTTTGGAACAAGCTTGCATAACAGATAGAGGGTGGGTGGTGTTTTTCGTTTCACTAAAGAAGTGACATGAGGAAGGGTGTGTGTGTGTGTGTGTGTCCATTTTGTGACATTAATTCTATAGTTTTTGGGTACACACAATCTGTATTTTCGCAACACTAGTTCAAGTTTAAAACAAGAACACTAGAAAGTACAACAAGACCCTCAACACAAGATCAAAATAATCTTTCAAAGAAGTGTTTTTTATTTTTCAGAAATTAAGATGAAACAGAAATGTCCAAGTCCTCCAAATTCACGGAGTGCCCATAAGAAAATAATTCCCCTCAAGTACCTCAGGTTATGGAATTTTCCTCCCAGGATAAAATGACCAAATAAACCAACTATAGGATACCTTAAACAATTGGAATCTCTTCGAACTCACTCAACGATTTGATTGATCACACAGAATGTTTTGAAGACAAGAAGAGTTTGTATATTCAGAAAATTTTTCATACCTAAACTTGTTGAAAAATATAGGTTTATATAGCCATCAAGTGACCCTTCCCAAAGGTGGAAATGGTTCATTTGAAAAGGTGTATCCTTTGGAAGAGTCATGTCTATTCATTCAAAACATTATGTCTTTTTCTGAATAGACACAACTATCTGAATAGTCACTCCTTTTCCAAAACAATATGTTTTTTCCTCAAAGGTTGTGCCCCTCTATTTTTCATTCACACCTTTTTCATACATATTGAACCCAACAATCCCCACATAAATGGGGAATGGCCATTTTTCATAAAATTTTACGGACAAGTATGTGATCATCAAGCAAAGACTGATTGCATATGGATAAGTGGGTTTTCCTTTGAACTTTTCATAGTGAACATGCATCGGATGCACTCGGTCAATCGGTAGATTTGATATCTTTGAACCATCGAGCATTAATTTACATCTAGACAACACATGTCACATAACTAGCCTTTTACCGTTTATGGTTCTCATAGTTTTGTTCTTTTCATCCACGAACACATCCCGGATTCATGAGAGCTTAGAGAATAGGCCTTTACTAACATTCTCCTTGAAACGGCTTCCACTTCGCCCTCACATAGGTGATTTCTAAACTTTCAATCCCATATATTAAACTATTTGGTCATATCTACCAAATTTAGATAATCATTAAAAGACTTCTCACCTTAAGTCTTATCCTTTTTTACTAAACATTGTCTACATCATGAGAATGGGTTGGTCTTTTGATAATATTGAACCTGTCAGACACAACTTTGTTT
Source organism: Capsicum annuum (assembly GCF_002878395.1). Lineage (NCBI taxonomy): Eukaryota > Viridiplantae > Streptophyta > Magnoliopsida > Solanales > Solanaceae > Capsicum > Capsicum annuum. The sequence continues at coordinate 27,717 of NW_025826706.1, read as the reverse complement.
GATCTCCTTGAACCTAGCTCTGGGGATCTCCAGCCTGCTAGGTAGAGTAACCACCATGCTGACTTGTCCTAGGACTTAAACCCATTTCCTTGGATGTCTTTTCCACTCTTTCTCTAAATAGGCCTATTGTAAGTGGATCTGACACATTTTCCTTTGACTTTACATATTCAACAATAATAATTCCACTAGAGAGAAGTTCCCTAAAGGTATTATATCTCCATTGTATGTGACGAGATTTACCATTGTACATCATGCTTCCTGCCCTACCTATTGCCGCTTAGCTATCACAGTGTATACATACTGGTGCCACTGGTTTGGGCTAATAAAGAATATCTTCCAAGAAATTTCAGAGCCATTCTACTTCTTCACCAGCTTTATCTAATGCAATAAATTCAAATTCCATTATAGAGCGAGCAATACAAGTCTGTTTGGATGATTTCCAAAAGACTGCTCCTCCACCAATAGTAAATATATATCCACTTATGGATTTTACTTCGTTCGACTCGGTGATCCAATTTGCATCACTATATCCTTCAAGTACCGCGGGATATTTATTATAATGCAAAGCATAGTCTTGAGTGTATTTAAGATACCCTAAAACTCTTTTCATTGCCATCCAATGAGTTTTGTTGGGATTATCGTGTACCGACTCAACTTACTGATAGCGCATGCTATGTATGGTCGTGTACAGTTTATTATATATATTAAACATCCCAATACTCTTGCGTACTCCAATTATGAGTCACTTTCACCTTCATTCTTTTGAAGTGAAAAGCTTACATCCAAAGGAGGCTTGGCAATACCGAATTCCATATACTTAAATTTGTCAAGTACATTTTTGATATAATGAGACTGTGACAATGCCAACCCTTGTGGAGTTCTATGGATTCTTATACCTAAGATCACATCCGCAACTCCAAGGTATTTCATATCAAACTTGCTCTCGAGTATTTGTTTCATTGCATTTATGTCAGAAATATCTCTACTGATGATCAACATACCATCCACATATAAACAAACAATGACTTGGTGATTTAAAGTGTCTTTAATGTAAACACATTTATCACATTCATTTATATTGAACCCATTTGCCAATATGGTTTGGTCAAACTTCGCATGCCATTGTTTAGGTGCTTGCTTTAGTCCATACAATGACTTAATAAGTTTACACACCTTATTCTCCTTTCCTAGAACCACAAAACCCTCAGGATGTTCCATGTAAATTTCTTCCTCCAATTCTCCATTTAGGAATGTGGTTTTCACATCCATTTGATGTATTTTGAGACCATATACCACCACCGCCAAGGTAATTAACATTCTAATCGATATTATCCTATTACTGGCAAGTATGTATCAAAGTAATCAAGGCCTTCTTTCTATTTGAAGCCTTTTACTATAAGTCTTGCCTTGTATTTTTCAATAGTACCATCCGCCTTTATTTTTCTTTTAAAGATCCATTTAGAACTTAAAGGTTTATTTCCTGGAGAAAGATTAATCAATTCCCACGTATGATTGCTTAAGACTGAATCAATCTCACTATTGACTGTCTCTTTTCAAAAGGATGAGTCTGACAATAACATCGCTTCTTTAAACGTTTGAGGCTCATTTTCTAAGAGAAATGTTACAAAATCTGATCTAAACGAAGTTGACATTATTTGACGTGTACTACGTCTTGGATTCTCTTCATTATGTAAATTCTCACTTGATCCATCTCGAGGTCGTTTAGATCCTCCACTAGACTGTTCATGGCTAACTTTATTTGGGTAAATGTTTTCAAAGAATTCAGTATTATCTAATTCAATTACCATATTTTATTTATATCCAGATGTTCAAATTTATGAATAAAAAACTGACATGCTTTACTGTTTTTAGCATATCCTATGAACACGCAGTCCACCGTCTTAGGTCCTATCTTAATCCTTTTAGGCATAGGAACTTGGACCTTTGCTAGACACCCCCACACTTTGAAATATTTCAAGTTGGGTTTCCTTCCTTTCTATTTTTCATAAGGAATTGATTGTGTCGTACTATGAGAAATTCTATTGAGTATACGATTGACTGTAAGAATAGCCTTTCCCCATAAGTTTTGCGGTAAACCAGAACTTATAAGTAAGGCATTCATCATTTCCTTCAAAGTTTGGTTTTTTCTTTCTGCAATTCCATTAGATTGAGGTGAATACAGGGCTGTATTTTGATGTACGATTCCATTCTCTACACATATTTCGGCGAAGGGAGATTCATATTCTCTGCCCCTATCACTTCTTATTATTTTTATTTTTTTCTTTAACTGATTTTCTACTTTAGTTTTGTATTGTCTAAACACATCTATTGTTTTATCCTTACTATTTAGCAAGTAGATATAACAATATGTAGTGCAATCGTTAATAAACGTTATAAAATACTTTTTTCCACCACGTGATGGTGTTGACTTCATATCACAAATTTCAGTATGTATTAAGTCTAAGGGATTGGAATTCCTTTTAACGTACTTATAAGGATGCTTTGCATACTTTGATTCCACACACGTTTGGCACTTTGATTTATTGCACTTAAATTTTGGCAAAACTTCTAAGTTAATAAGTTTTCATAATGTTTTGTAATTAACATGGCCTAAATGTTCATGCCACAAATTATAAGACTCAAGGAAGTAAGAAGAATTTGAACTTTTATTGATTTAAACATTCATTACATTTATCTTATAAAGGCCCTCGGTGAGATAGTCTTTTCCTACATACACTTCTCCTTTGCTAATTACAATTTTTTCAGAAACGGTTACATATTTAAATCCGTTCTTGTCTAGAAGTGAAACAGAAATCAAGTTCCTATGTAATTCTGAAACGTACAAGACATTGTTAAGTGTCAAGACCTTTCCTGAAGTCATTTTCAAGCCCATTTTTCTTGTTCCTTCTACCTTAGCCGTAGCGGAGTTAGCCATGTAGATCATTTCTTCTACTTGAGTCAGAGAGAATGACGAAAATAGCTCTTTATTGGAACAAACATGGAGGGTGGCACCAAAATCCATCCACTACTTGCGAGGATTCCCACCAAGTTGCATTCTGAAAACATAGCACACAGATCATCACATTCTTTGTTGGACTCAATCATATTTGCTTGGTCTTTTTTCTTGACTTTCTTAGGGGCATGACAATCCATGGACTTGTGGCCAATCTTGTCACAGTTGAAGCACTTTCCCTTGAACTTCTTCTTGGTTTATTGCTTTCTTCTTCAACTTTCTTCCTTTTCTTAGAATTGTTTTGGTCATCTTCTACAATATGTGCTCCATTAATTGAAGAATTCTTTTTTGACCTTCTCTCGACAACTTTATTATCCTCTTCAATACGCAGTCGGACAATAACATCTTTGATAGTCATCTTCTTGCGTTTGTGCTTCAAGTAGTTTTTGAAGTCTTTCCATGTAGGTGGTAGCTTCTCAATTATCGCTGCTACTTGAAATGCACCATACACAATCAAACCTACAAAATAATTTATGTAAGTACTTAGAACATTTTTAACTTGTTCAACTAAAGTATTTTTCAAAGATATACCTTCCGCTAGGAGATCGTGGATGATTACTTGCAATTCCTGCACTTGAGAGACAACCGATTTGTTATCTATCATTTTAAAGTTCAGGAACCTTTCAACAAAGAACTTCTTGATTCCTGCATCTTTTGTCTTATATTTTCATTCTAGTGCCCCCCAATAATTCCTTCGATGTCTTAGTTCCACTATAAATATTGTAGAGGTCGTCTTGGAGACCACTCAATATATAATTCCTGCAAAGAAAGTCCGAGTGTTTCCAAACCTCTACAATTATGAAACGCTCTTTGTCTGAGGTTCCCCCCGGCACCTCAGAAGCATTCTCACAAGTGAACCTTTTAAGACATAGTGTTGTGAGGTAGAAGAATATCTTCTGTTGCCATCGCTTATAGTCAATGCCCGCAAATTTTTTGGGCTTCTCCGATGGTGACATTGGTTGTGGAGCATTTTCTTGACTTGTTGAGGCAATACTAGTTGCCCCCACAGTCGTAGCCATATCTTGCATTTGACTTTCATTAGTCATTTTTCTTGTCACCACAAGACAGTAAAATTTAGTATTTTCAGAATACTACTTATAAAGTTAATCAACTTTAAACTCTTCTTCTTGTTTCTAGTTAACGATGAAGTTTTTATGACTTCTAATCATCAACCGACTGATATTTAACTTGTGATGAAGATTTTATGTCTTTGAATCACCAGTTAAGTTCAAACAGAGTAGAAATCTTAAAGGTTTAATCTCCAAAAGTAAGTAATGTAGATTCTGAAAAAAAAAAACTTTAGTGAAAAGAAAATTTCACCAAACAAGCAAAAAAATATATTTTTTTCTTTCCTTTTTCAAAATTATTTCCTTAAGATTATAGTTTTTTGGGTACACACAATCTGTATTTTCGCAACACTACTTCAACACTAGTTCAAGTACCTGAGGTTGTGGAATTTTCCTTCCAGGATAAAATGACCAAACAAACCAACTGTAGCGGTACCTCAAACAATTGGAATCTCTTCGAACTCACTTAACAATTTGATTGATCACACAAAATATTTTTAAGACAAGAAGAGTTTGTATATTCAAAAAATTTTTCATACCTAAACCTGTGGATAAATGCAGGTTTATATAGCCATCAAGTGCCCATTCCCAAAGGTGGCAATGGTTCATCTGAAAAGGTGTATCCTTTGTAAAAGTCATGTCTGTTCATTCAAAACATTGTGTTTTTTTTCTGACCAGACACAACTATCTGAATAGCCACTCCTTTTCCAAAATAATATGTCTTTTCCTCAAAGGTTGTGTCCCTCCATTTTCCATTCACACCTTTTTCATATATATTGAACTCAACAAATTCTATCTTTGGCTTCAAATAAATGTGAATGAGACAACCTTCTTGAAACAAAACTTACGTGACCAAGAGGGGGGACACGAGAAAAAACAGGGAAACATAGTAGTGTGCATTTTGTGATACGTTAAAGTCTGTTTATAGCTTAAAATAAACATGACTGACCACCTTTTTGGATCAAAACTTGCATGAAAAAGGTGTTTTAATTTTTGATAAAGAATAGACACGAGAAAAGATAGAAAAAATAAAGGTATGTGCATTTCGTGACACATTAAAGCCTCTTTTTAGCTTCAAGTGTTACTTCGACAAACTTTTTGGAAGAGATTTGTGTGACAAAGAGGAGGTGGCTGGTGTTTTTCGGTTTTGATAAGAAATAGGCACGAGAAAAACAGGGAAAGCTGCATTTTGTGATACATTAAAATCTGTCTTTAGATTCAAAGAAACGTGAACGAGATAACCTTTTAGGAATAAAAATTGTGTGACAAAGAGGGGGTAGGTGGTGTTTTTGCATTGCTAAGGAAGAGACACAAGAGAAGTAGGTAAAACAAATGAAAAGTTACAGAAACTAGCAACCTTGTGATCTTAATTACAATTAATAACAACACTTTCTCAAAATTATAACTTATGTCAAAACTAGCAATATTTTGACTTTTCTAGAGTTAAGCACGTGAATTCCACCAATTGTTTTTCCTTTACCTATTTTCAAGCAATTTACCTATTTCTGGATTCCACCAATTACTTTTCCTTTACCTATTTTCAAGCAATTTACCCTATTTGCAAGCAATTTACCTATTTTAGTTTCCTCCATTCTAACGTTTTTTTTTTTAAAATCACTATTTGCTCTTTAATTTCGGATAAACTTGTTCCCCAATAATTACGGGAAGATGATTTTACAATTAATGCATGTTATTTTTGTTTTTTATTTTTTTTTTTCATATAGCTTCTTTTTTGTAAAATAATTTCAGCATTTTTCAACCTTTTTCTGCGAATTTTTTTTTTGCGGTTTGAAATTTTTGGAGGTACGTGATAATGCCAGTACATACAAATCGTAGTAGTTCAGTTAGTGGAATTCCACCGATGATACCATCATTTAGTCTTGGTTTAACACAAGATGAAGAAATTAACTTGATTTCTACTAATTTTCAGTTTAAGGGAGGTGTTAGCAAAGTAGAGGTGAGATCGAATCAGTATAACGATCCGAAAAAGATTGTGGAAATTAAGAAACGGAAAGAATTGAGAAAATCTTCATCCCCAAACCCATAAAAATTTAAAAATCGATGAAAAAAGAAAGTCGGATGAAAAAGAAGAATCTAGTAAAATTTCAAGTCCTGTTTTTATCTGATTATGAATCTGAAGAAGAGAAAGTGGAAAAAGTATTTTTCTATTTGTAAAATTTTATAATTTCTGGACAACATGTTCATATGTGTATTTTATATATACAGTTTATAAGGTGTGCATATAGTTTTGCGTTTTGTTAAGATATGAAATTGCAGTTGCTAATGGGATGATATGTATCTGTTATATACTTAAGATATGTATTTTGTATATAGGTTTGTTACTGATAAGATTTGTATTTGTTATGTATAACATATTTAATATATGTATTTTGTATTTAAGATATGTGTAGGATATTTGTGTTAGTTACTGAGAAGATTTGTATTTGATGTTTAGTTGTATTCTTTTCTTGGTAACTTAAATTATGGATCATTCATGTATTCATAAAATTTTATGCATTTGTATTTTAATTTTTTTGGACTTTATGGTCATATATGTATTTTATATATACATTTGATAAATTATCTGCTTATGTGAGAGTTATTGTTAAGATATGAAATTGTAGTGCGGAGATATGTATTTGTTATTTTTAAGATATATATTTTGTATGTTGTTATTATATGTAATGCATTTGCTACGGGTTAGATATGTATTTTTAATTTGTTTGTTCTAAGTTTTTATATATGGTGACATATGCTGAGTGCCTTACTTTTGGTGACTGTGTTTCAAAATTGACTTTGATTCAGATCTTCTTCGCACGAGATATATTTTAATTTTGTGAAATTATGCTTCGAGGAAAGAAGCTAAGAAGGCTGAAAGTGATGATGAAGCACCAATGAGGCCTCCTGGGGATATTGGGCTAACAGAAGATATTGAAGTGCATGATATTTGAAGTTTATTTGTATTTATTGTATTTGACAATATTAAACTTTAGGAGGACTAAGATATAGTTGAAAGATGATATCTTAATATTTTTTATGTGATTGTTAGATTTTTGATCGTTATGCTTCTAAAATAGAATTGTTCGATCTTACTTTATGTTATTGTTACGCATATTTTGGTATGAATATGTGATTTTCAGTTTTGAATATAATTTTCAGTAATGAATATATATGTTTCAGTCATCATATGTATTTTTCAATGATGTATTTGTATTTTTCATTGTATGCATATGTATTTTTTTGTAATACGTATAAGGTAAGTTGAGGTTGCATATAATATTTTTTATTGTATGAATATGTATTTTTTTGTAATGCATATGTATTTTGAGTAATGCATATATTTTTTTCAGTTATTCACATATACTTTCGAATAATACAAAGTTATTGTATTGTTTTGCATAAGTCTATCTATTTTTATGAAGCATATGTATTTATGATTTATACATACATAGTTATTCGTATATATCTATGAATAATGAATACTTATTTATGATTATTGCATATGTTTTCTTTAAAAAAAATTAAATGGATTTCAAGTTCTGATTAAGTAATTGATGAGTCATTAAATGTATTTTTAATTATTTTTATTTATTACATAAATATATGTTAACTTATTTTTAGTTTTTATAGATCGGTATATGTTTTTATTAGAATCTCATATGTATTTTTCATACTAAAAAATTGACTTGTGTGGTGTACACTCTTTTACGTATAAATAAATAATGGTATATGTCTTATAAAATATATTCATGATGATAACATTTGCAACAATTTAACTACAAAAAGTCAACATCATCAAAAGTTTGTATCAAAATTTAGAATCATAAAATAATCAATGAAAAATAAATAATTTCTTTTGAACTGAATACATCTATAAACTTATCATTTAGTATATTTCCTACATGAACGCCAATTGTGACCTTTAAATTCACATGAACTACAATAATTTTTATTTTTCTTTTATCTCTTTTCGACTTTCCACGATCCTTCTTTGCAGGTCTTCCAGAGGGTCGCTTGTATTTTGGGGGCAAAACTATCTCCTCCAATATCTCCTGTGGAATCACTCAATCATCTTTGTGTGGTATAGGATAAATGGAAAGATCAAACGTTTTTGACATAGTTTTTGATTTGTATAGGTCAGAGTAATATGATTCCTTTTGAAAATTCTTGCTATCAAGTACTTCATAAGCATGCACACACGGTATCTCGTCCTGTTGGAATGCATGGAAAGAATTTTTTTTTCTTAAGGCAAACAATAAAATGTTTATCCTTGTCGTGTACTATATAGACATACTGTACTATATAGACATACTCTAAGGCTGGTATAACCTGAAATTATTAAAATAAAAATTAAATTATAACAACAATTATTCATTTGACATTTGTAATTATACTAGTTTAGCAATTGTATTTTACCAACTCTGCATATGTATATTGCATGTCTCAATATGTATTTTTAGAAATATATGGCCTTCATATTTTAAAAAAAAAAAATGCAGTCAAACACTTAAAACAGAGTGCATATGTATTTTTTAAATACATATAGCTGGGAGCATATGTAAATTGAAATACATAAAAGTAACTACCAGTGATCACATAAACAGACTGCCCATGTATTTTACAAATACATATAGCTGGTAGTATATGTAATGTTAAATGCATATATAAGAAGGACTTACGGTTCCATCCATGGTATAAGCAGTTACAAAAGTACTAGTATATAGTTTTCTGAGATGACTTGCATCAACGATTATTACAGGTCTACAATGTTCGAACCCTTTGACACAATAACTTATTAGTATATACAAAACTTCGAACGAAATCCAACAAGAACAAATTGTTTAATTGAAACGGCAATAAATACAAAATAAACTGTAACAATTGTATATCAATATTCAACCTACATAACGTGATGGAAAACTCTAATTTGTAAAAAGAAATTATCGATCAAACCACTTTGTTCGAGAACTGATCAAACCATTGTTGTTACGATTTTTCAGCGATTTTCACAAATATAGTTCGAAAATTCACAAACAAAATCATATTTGTTTATTGATACCTGTATTGGCAGCGTTTTCTTATCAAACTCTTCTCAAAACATTAGACGATGCACATAAATTTTGGAAGCAAGTCTTTTTTTTTTTAAATTGATATGAGTTGGAGATTATGAAAAACGTTTTTGAATTTTGAATTATGTTGCTGTAAAATAATGGTTGTGGTTAAAATAAAGTTATTAAAGAAAAAGATATCTGTAAAAGGTCAAGAAATTTGTCAAATTAAATGTGCCTTAAATTAAGGAACCATTTTTCCCATATTAAATTGAAACAGATTGGAGTTAAATTACTTTAATTGTATATGTATTTAACTAGCAACAGTTTAATCAAATACAAAATACATATTGCTATTTTTTGTAATTTTGAAAGGGTTGCTATAAAACTTACAATTAAGGCTCTATAATTGCTATTTCTCAATTTTTCCCAAAAACAAAAGCATGTGCATTCTGTGACTCATCAAAGTCTGTCTTTAGCTTCAAATACTCATTAAAGAAACATCCTTTTGGAAAAAAAAACTTCCGTAAAAGAGGGGTGGGTGATTTTTTTTGTTTTGCTGAGGAATATACACGAGAAAAGACGGGGAAAACAAAGGCGTATGCATTTGATGGCACATTAAAATTGTCTTTGGCTTCTAATAAGAGTGACAGGGACAACTTTTTTGGAACAAAACTTGTTTGACAGGGAGGGGTGAGTGGTGTTTTTTGTTTCGCAAAGGAAGAGACACGAGAAAAGAGAGGGAAAACAAAGGTGTGTGCATTTTGTGGCACGTTAGAATTTGTCTTTAGTTTCAAATAAACAAGGATGACAGGGAGAGTGAACACTTAGAATCTTCTAATTAAACATTTTGAATTTCAAAATTAAACTTTTATGTCTGAATTTCGAAAGCGCGAATACTTAGAATTTTGTAAAGTAAGTTCTTATGACTGATTTCTAGATGTATAAAATTGTGAATTTTGAAATTTTAATTATGTTATATAAATTGTAAAAAGGAATTTATGTTTTGCTTTACTTCATTATTACTTTACTTTTTAATTTTTTACTACTATTATAAGAGGGGACGTAAGGAGCTTAGTAGCTTATGTAGGGGCATTTTGGAATTTCACGTGAAGAGCTTAGGGTCAGGAGCTTATGTAGGGGCATTTTTGAAATTTCATGATTTAATTGTTTTAGCCTTCAAAGTTAGGTGGCATAACATTTATGATTCGACCAAAACACAACATAATTGGAGTATTGAACACATCTTTGTTGAATTGGGGGCACGAAAGTTTTACACGTAATTTAATGAGCCCTCTTGAGTTTCACATTTTATACTCTTTTTTGTCTTATAAGTATGAAAGAATTCAATTTATAAGAAGAACATAATTGTTGTAAAAATCGAGATTTGGGTTGTGGTCAATATCAGTCTTTCGACTAAGTCTGTCAAATGGGCTGGGCCCAACCCAACCCACTTACAAAAACTGACCTCATAAGTTCTAGGGCTTTAGGGTACTAAGTTCAGGGCTGGGTTTTTATTGATTAGGGACCGGTTAAATCGGCTCGGACCATGCCCGGTTAATCGGCCCGACCCGGCCAGGTTAAGTTTTTTTTTTTTTTTTTTTAAAATTGAATTTAATTATAACTTAGTTTTAATATATTATTAATTTACAATCAAGTATTATTAATTTATATATGTGTATATATATCTTTTATAGACGTATATATTTAACGTATACATGTGTATATGTTTTATAAATTAATATATAACTATATATATAATTATATATTGTAGTATATATATATTGTAGTATATTTTATTTTAAGTAGTACATATGTATTGAATTGTACGTATATATGTGTATATATCTTCTATACACGTATATATTTAACGTATACATGTGTATCTGTTTTATAAATTAATATATAACTATATATATAGTGTGTGTATATATTGTAGTGTATATATATTGTAGTATATTTTATTTAAAGTAGTACATATATTGAATGGTATGTATATGTGTATATATCTTCTAAAGTAGTATATATTTAACGTATACGTGTGTATATGTTTTATAAATTAGTATATAACTATATATATAGTGTGTGTGTATATTGTAGTGTATATATATTGTAGCATATTTTATTTAAAGTAGTACATATATATTGAATGGTGCGTATATATGTGTATATATCTTCTATAAATGTATATATTTAGCGTATACATGTGTACATATTTTAGAAATTAGTATATAACTATATAACTATATATATATATATATATATATA
>NW_025826706.1:0-13321 GCF_002878395.1 Capsicum annuum | reverse complement strand
TGTAGTATATTTTATATTTAAAGTAGTGCATATACATTGAATGGTGCATATATATGTGTATATTTTCTATAGACGTATATATTTAACATATACATGTGTATATGTTTTATAAATTAATATATAACTATATATATATATATATATATATATATATTGTAGACTTGTAGTATATATATATTGTAGTATATATTTTATTTAAAGTAGTACATATATATTGAATGGTACGTATATATGTCTATATATCTTCTATAGGTATATATTTAACGTATACATGTGTATATATTTTATAAATTAGTATATAACAATATCTCTCTCTCTCTCTCTCTATATATATATATTGTAGTATATGTTTTATTTAAAGTAGTATATATATATTGAATGGTGCGTATATATGTGTATATATCTTCTATAGACGTATATATTTAACGTATACATGTGTATATATTTCATAAATTAGTATATAACTATATATATATATATATATATATATATTGTAGTATATGTTTTATTTAACGTAGTACATATATGATATATTGAATGGTGTGTATATATGTGTATATATCTTATAAAGTAGTATATATTTAACGTATACATGTGTGTATATGTTTTAAAAATTAGTATATAACTATATATATATATATATATATATATATTGTAGTATATGTTTTATTTAAAGTAGTACATATATATTGAATGGTGTGTATATATGTGTTATCTTCTATAAACATATATATTTAACGTATAAATGTGTATATGTTTTATAAATTAGTATATAGCTATTTATATATTGTAGTGTGTGTGTGTATATATATATATATATATATATTGTACTATTGCAGTATATATTTTATTTAAAGTAGTACGTATAGTCGTATATATTGAATGGTACGTATATATGTATAATTGTGTATATATTTATTAAAAAATATATAGTGTATATTGTAGTGTATATAGTGTATATAGTGTATATAATTGTAGTGTATATAGTGTATATTGATTTTTTTTTATTTTTAAACGGTTTTGATCGGTTTTTTAACCGGGTTTAGGTGGGTTTAACTAGGTTGGGTTAAGTGGGCCGGATCAGGGTTGTTTTTAAATTTTTTACTGTTAAACCCAGACCCAGCCCGGCCCACTTAACCCCAAACCAGCCCGACCTGGCCCACCAACCCGGTTAACTATCACGGGCCGATTTCGAGTTGACCCAGCCGACCCACTTAACGCCCTTACTTTCGACTGGCGTGAGCCTAATAACTGATATCAGAGTCAGGTTTAATGGGATGAGTATGCGGATGTGGTGGAGTGATGGGCTGGAAGACTCTGTTTGCTTACCCTTACGATCTTAGAGATGCACACACGAAAAGAAACTAGTTGCAAAATTCAGTTGTCATAAAATTCTAAAATGTTGTGGGTGACAAATATTGGATCTCTAAAATTGACTCGCGGATCATTGTTATGGGCCACGAGGAACTTAGTTTCAGGGAAAGGTTGTTGAGTGTGGATGGCACATGGTGAATCTCAGAAATTGACCCATGGATCATGGTGATGGGTCATATGAAATTTAGTTCGAGTGGGATATTGTTGGATATGCGAACAAAAGTCCCACATAAATAGCTGAAAGGATTGGAAAACTACATATAAAGGTGTAGGATGTCTTAATGGTATGAGATCATTTGGGGAAAGTCCCTTAGGCTTGGTCCTAAGCAGACAATAAATATCTTATCATGTAAAAATGTCTTTTAGCTAGCTAAGCCAAATAATATATGTAGCCATGAAAATTATATATACTACACACACCATTTTAGATTACTTTTGTCACTATTAAACTTGAAAAATATAGCGAAAACCTCACACTTACCTTTCAAAAGGAAAACTATCTATATATTATTAATAGGAGGGAAAAAACCTCCATATTAAGCCATGTGGCAGCATAATATAACACCATTAGCAACTTTAGGACAACAATCACTAAGTTTAATTATTAGTTACCTATTCTCAAATTTTACTTTGAAAATTTCCTTAGAATTTTTTTTGACAATTAGATAATTAATATTTGCAGTTTTTAAATATATAGCTAATTTTTAAATCTATTTATTATTTATATCTATAGATAAATAGGAGAGGCAAACACATATTAGAATAACAAGTGTCATGACACTAAAATTCCTATCTAAAAACAAATGCTAATTCGTTAATAACTACATTAGAAAAAATTTTAATTGGCCAATTACTTCAAAACTGCAAATTCTCATTTAACTACGGTGCCAATTTTTTAAATAACTTTTAAACAAATATTATTTAATTAAGAGACTCCAATTAATTTTGTTTTTAATGAATTTGATCGAAATAGTTGTAGATTTTGATCATTTTAAGACAAAACTTAACAATCTATCTAATAAGATTATATATAAAGATTAGCATTAAACAATAAAATATTATAAGCTAAATTATCTAAATTTTCTTTGAAAATAAATACATTTGTTTAAAAAGAAAAAGAATATACAAAATAAGAAGACAAAAGACAAAATAGAAAATGAGAAGAAAATGAAAGAGAAACAAAGTTAAACTTGTTATGAAATATAAAGTAAAGAACAAGAAGATATAAAGCAAGAATAAGAAGAATAAATAGAGAGAGAAGAGAGAATAATTATTTATTTTTCTTAAGGGATGAGAGATTATAAGATTGAAGATACAATGAACAAAATTCCTCTATTTATAGGAAAAAATAGTCCTAGTTTCTCTAAGATAGATACTTCAATCCTGATAGAAATCAACTAGATCTTGATAGATCTTATCTATATTCTTGATAGACATTCACTATAATGTAAATACATTCATAACAATCCCCATTGAATGTTGTAACACCCCGATTTGCTGAATCGGAATGCTACACGGTGCTCATGACCCCGAGGGACCACAAGCTAACCCATGACTGATATTTGTACCTGTATACTGCAAATCATAATATAATAATGTGGAATACATGGAACTGTAAGGCCATAAGGTTCAACTGAATACAATGATGTGGGCGAAAATACCCAAAACAACTAAATCTGGACGTAAATCTGAAAATAAATCCGAAAGCCTCTAAGTTGTCTGAATAAGGAGTTGAAGGAACATGTCTCCAACTAACTCTGTAAAACTGAATTGAAGAAATAAATGAATCAAATCATATTGTCCTCGAATCAATGAGGACTCACTATGTCTCTGCGACTGGAACGCTACCGCTACTGCTGGGCTGGAGCTCGTGTCTCGGAACCTATGGTGTAACATGAAAAGAAAGAACCATAGCGCAAATACGTCAGTACATCTGGAGTACTGAGTATATGAGGAAGGTAGGCTGAACATAAAGGGTTTCATGCATGAACAACACTGACTGACTAATATGAACGTGGGAGTGCAAACACACATATGTAGAAACTGAGACCATGAGTACGTGATAGCATGACCTATAAGCTAATACATGGTTTACTGATAAATGTCATGACTGATACTGAAACTAATAACATGGATGACTGTATCTGACAGTCCTGTATATACTAAAATCTGAAGAACGCTCTGAGTTCTTTTACTGAGACTGTTACTGAAACTGTGGGAAGTAGTGTTTAACCGACATGCCCCATGTATGCCGTTATGGCTAAGCTAGGGTCCAATCTCTGTCCCGACTGGAGGGGTGTCAATATCGCACCACTGGTAAGGACAGATGTGAGACCCTATACTAGCAGGTACTTAAAAGAGAATGGTAGAAACCCTAAACTGACGGGTTAAGCCACCTCATCAACCCTAAGCTGACGAGTTAAGATGTCTCAACCCACGCTGTCTACGTAGTTCTGGAACACAAGGATTGCTACTAAGAATTACAGCTTGAATTGGCGGGTGAGTTCCCATCCTTGGGTTCACTCGGTGCTAACCTCTACTCCCATCTGGAGGGACTGGACATGAATAACTGACTGTGCATGACTTAATCTTACTGAATTTCGTTGACTGGCAGAATGTTACTGATATCTGACAACTGACTAAGATAATGAGGTTTTCCTGAGTCACATGACTGACTGAAGTCTATGGAATCATAGCTTGAGTTCGGATATCGTGAAACATGACATGGATCTAGGTATACAGCTATAGTTTTTGGGTACAAGTACCCCCAGGACTCGATGGAAGGAAACTGACACACATGACTGACTTGATTATAAGAGTAGAGTCCATAACATATAATATCATAAGTAGGGATCTCATACTATTCATGGCTATCAACAATGCATTGCATGGAAAGGATTTCATATTACATGGAAGTACTTGCACAATCTTAATATCATGTTCGTTGCATAATCATATTGGCAACACATACTAATAGCATAGAAGTTCATGTGGGTTGCATGGTTATCATACATCTTGTTCATAAGTAGGATTTGCAAGTAAACATAGCATAATCTCATAAGAATAGTTCAAGAGTATTCCAACAACATTTACAAGGCACATTAACAACATAGAAGTCATTGGAACGTAAGGGCATATCATGAATCCTTCACTTAGTCACAATTTAGTTATATTGCATGATTTCTAGTTCCTTAGGCATTTTATCAAACACCTTACATGCATATCTTAAGCATAGGTGAACCCATCAAATTATAAATCATGAACAACCAAATTTACATGTTTCCAACTCATATGATATCATGAATTAACAAAAAAACATATAAAGATTCCATCTTGGGAATCACCCAATATCAACAACATGATCATCAACACCCAACAATATAGAAATCATACTTTATAATGAAAAAGAGGAAAATAAACAAGCATCAATATGGGTATGATCATATCACCACAATCAACCAAGATTTTGTATTTTAAAGATTGATTCTTGAACTAAACAGACCAAAGGAATCCGTGGATGAACACTACGCATACCTTAGAAGTAAGATTCTTGATGATTGGCGGAGGAATTTCTGTGAAATTGGATCTTCAAGCTTACTTATGCAACCCTAGTTGTTTTTCTCCTTTAGTGCTCTTGGATGATGAGCTTTGAGATGAAAATAGGGTTGTAATATGTTCAGAAGATATATATTTCGTAGGGTTAATTTTAGGGACGTGCTAGGAGTATTTAAGGACTTAATTACCTTTAAAATAACCAATCGCCTATGCTTGGGTTAGGCGGCCTAACCAATCGCCTATGCTTACTGTCTCTCACGAAAATAGGCATAACTTTTCGCTCGGGTATTAGATTAAGGCAAAATTGGTATCGTTGCAAAGATAATTTGATTCTCTACAATTTAGTGGCTCTAAATCAGCCAAAATACCATATTAGCATCGAGTTATACTCGTTCAAAGATGACCCTTGCAAAATCAAACACTAAAACTTGATGGATTCAAAAACTCTTAGCTTGTATTACCTTAAGTGAATCATATGAACATGCTTAATGCATCATACGCTATCCTATCACTAGGATATTCATTGTAAGTCATGTACTCAAGTATGAATTACTGGATAGGAGATTTTATATGTAGGAATACTTATTCACTTCCTAGCTTAGAAACATGTGGGGTATTACAAAGGTCTAGATAGATAATGTGCCTCGTTAAAACATTACTAGAAAAAATTCAGTGGGAAAAAAAATCTAGAGAAATGAAAAGAGTACCCATCTCTAACAATACGTATTTTGGCTGCCTCATTAAAAACCTTACAAAAAAAATCTAGTGGAACAAAATATTGAAAGGGAAAAAGAGTACAATGCATATTTTCTTCCCCTGATGAGAACATCAATGAACGTTTGCATCCTGATCTTGTGCATCATCTTCTTGAAAGTTACAATTGGAGGAGACTTGGTGAATAAATTAGCCACATTGTCACTTGAATGAATTTGTTGTACGTTAATATCACCATTTTTTTGTAGCTCATATATGTAGAAAATCTTTAATGAAGTGTGCTTCGTTCTATTTCCTTTTATGAACCATTAATATGTGCTATACATACTGCATTAGATTCATATAAAATTGTGGGTACATTATCACATTTCAAACTACATTATTCTCGAATGAGATGTATCATGGACCTCAACCATACACATTCTCGTCTTGATTAATGAATAACTATTATCTCAGCATAGTTCAATAAAATGGCTAGATATACTTCTTTGTATATCTTCAAGATATGATAGTATCCCCACATGTGAACGCATTACGTGTTTGAGATCGAGATTTATGCGGGTTATATAAATACCCAACATCAACATAATCAACAAGATTGGGACTGCAAACTTTAGAATAAAATAAGCTCATGTCTTTTATCCCATTTTGATGTCTCCTAATAGGATCAGAAATAAACCTTGCTAACAGATTGACTTAAAAGGCTATATCAGGCTTGTAGTATTTGCAAGATACATTAGTACACCACTTGAACTAAGATATGGTACTTCATAACCAATCCAAAATGATATATTTCTCATTTCAGCAAATAATCTATTACTTTTGAAAACTCTCCAAGATTTCCAATAATTTTCAAGCAATAAGCTTACACAATACAAGGATTCTAAATAAGTTTCCCAGAAACTTTTATATGCTTCAAACATTTTAAATTCTTAGAATGTTTCATATAAATTTTGTCAAGTGACAATATTCAACAATTCATATGTGACATCTCTAAGTTTCTGGACTGCAAAACAAATAAGTTTTACACTTACCAAGATGCATCCTTTCATGTCACTTGATAAATGTTTCTATGTCAGCATGTAGAATTCAGATCCTCATAATCTTTTATAATATTGCATCAATATTGTATCAAAGATATCATCATTGATATATTATTTTATATTGGTTCACAGTGTGACAGGTTTCATGATGTGTTATATCATAGACTCTTCAAAAGCACATTGCCTTCTTATTATGATTATTTTTTCCTTATCCTTTTCAAGGGTTATTTTATTTGGAATCTACTGATCTACCACGCTCCACACATGCATAGACTTTGTCCTTTTGGGACACAAAATAGGAGCACTTGCAACTTAAATATGAGATGCTTTCGGCATTTGACTTGAATTATCTTTTGAATGAGGATCTGATGATAATTCCTCATATATTTCTTAGCTGCTTATAATCTCCCCCTAATGTTGGGAAAACTAACATACATCCTTTATATTCTTTGATGAATTCTTCTTTGTGCATCATGGTTATTCATTAATCGTATACCACACATCAAAATTATTAGATGAAATAGTTGGCTCCTGATCTTGAACAAATTGATAGAAAAGAAATAATCATAATTTATTGGTCTAATGTATACAAGTGTTATTGTATACAACATATCATATTTAAGATCAACACATGATGTTTTGTTCTCATTAACAATGATTTAGCTATTTATCGAAGGCATTCATGCCAAACCATCATATCAAGATAAATTGTCTTGATTACACAATCTGAAAATTATGGTCTTGACTCAATTTATATTGAGCGAACAACTTTGTGAACATCAAACTGCAGGTTGAAAATAAATATACATGTGATCATCTTATTGATGTATCTTAATAGATCATATGACAGGTGAACGGACCCATATTCACCTTTTATACTATTCAGATTTTAAGGGATCAAATCCCAACATTAGTTGGTCCAACCAACTTATCATGAGAACAAGTAACATTGCAAGTTCATGAAGAATTTTCTAATTCTTCAATATATGCGCAATACTCACTATACACATCTTTGGGATGTCTCAATCATTCATGTCAATTTATGAACTTTCATTCTAGCAAACAACAAGTTTACCATGACATGTACTTTTTACTTTAGTAAATTTTAGATTTACTATTACATGAATAAATTTTTGAATTTACGACTTCATAAGTAGATTTCAAAATAACTCCTCTCAATTATTCTGCCTCATTCGGAGGTAAGTTGTGATACCATCACAATCAAGTGCACGTTTGTATTGAAACAATCAAAATCCTCATTCCCAAGAATAAAATATAATCGTGGCCTAAGTTTATCAAATTTTGAGGGCTTATAAACTCTTTCATGATATTGCTACTTCAGGAGCAAATCGAGACTTAAATATGATAGAGAGAATTTCTCTATATTGCTACCATATTCACTTAAAGAATGGAGTAAATTGTCATCTTTTAGACTTATCATATATTGCTACCACATTCACTTCTTGGAAAGAAGCACATTCAATGGACAAATTTCATGTCTTATCATCAAAAATATATTATTTTTCCTTAGCCATCATAATATCATCAATATGGTGCATTGAGATCCAAACTCAATGTCTTATTCATATAAAGACGTCGTAGGCATTAATCGATGGGACTTAAACCCAATATTATATTATCATAGTGCATAGAAACTTTAATCAATGTCTTACTCTTTTGATGTGATAGGACTTGAATCCATCTTCTCCCCCTCGCACATCATAGGCAAAGCATAATTTTTTTTAACTTTAATCGATAAACATATTGTCACTGATTATATGTTCAAAATCTTATTCTCAATAGTCAAAATTATGCAACATGACAAGTGGTGAAATTTATTCATGTTTATATTTAATATTCAGGTCACTTAGAAAACTGTTAAGTGCTTATGGTATCATCACAATGAACGTGGCTAAGGAAGAGCAAACCAACAGAGAGAAAAATTAATATTAATGTAATATGTCAGCTTTTGTTGACAATATGACTCATAACTCCAAAAGCTCACAGTAATAAAGATCTTTTACGGATGAACTAGACATTATAATATAGATTCAAGTATTTAAAGTTTCGCAACTCACCGTAAAAACATACCGACATTAACTCTTTTCCTTCATGTATAAAGAGTATTATTTTTTTTCGATGGCTTCGTCGACCGATTAGACATGGCAGTATATCATGGGCGAAACTCAAACAGTATCATGGCCTAGACTCAAATAAAAGTTAGAGACTTGTGCTGATAACGTGTTATGAAATATAAAATAAAGAACAAGAAGATATAAAGCAAGAGCAAGAAGAATAAATAGAGAGAGAAGAGAGAATAATTCTTTATTCTCTTGAGAATGAGACATGATAATATTGAGGATGAAATGAACAAACCCCTTTACTTATAGGGGAAATACTCCTAGTTTCTCTCTAAAAGATAGATACTTCAATCCTGATAGATATCAACTAGATCTTGATAAGCTTGTTAAATGGGTTAGGTTGACCTGGCCCGACCCGATTAGCCTGGCTCGTTAAGCGGACCCAACCCGGTGAGCGAAGGCTACTAGACTACCGGTCCTGGGTTGGGTCAATTTTTTTGGGCTCGGTTAATCCGACCCGAAATAAACTCCGATTAGGCCCACTGGTTGCCCGTCTTGGCCCGATTTTAATTTTTTTAAAATCACGGACATGACTATTGGGCCAAGTGGATTGTTGGGCCCAACGACTTTATAGCCATTTGGAGGCTCTAACGGCCATATGGCCCAATTTTTTAAAGAATTTTTCAAATTATTTTTCACACAATTCTCATTCTCTCAAATCTCATTTCCTCTCAAATACTCTAATTATCTCCTAAAGTGCTAAATTTTATTTTTTAATTTTGCAATTACAAATACAAGTGGAAGTTTTCTAAAGCCGCAACTTTCGAATAATTCAAAAATTTGGTATTGTCATTCTATCTCTTACTTTTAATTTTTAATTAGTGTATTAATTATTGAA
Source organism: Capsicum annuum (assembly GCF_002878395.1). Classification (NCBI taxonomy): domain Eukaryota; kingdom Viridiplantae; phylum Streptophyta; class Magnoliopsida; order Solanales; family Solanaceae; genus Capsicum; species Capsicum annuum. The sequence continues at coordinate 3,656 of NW_025826706.1, read as the reverse complement.
TATTTATTTTTTTTATGTATTTTGAATATTTTTTTAGTTTGATTTATACTATAGATAAATTAAGAAACCTAGGTAAAAGTGTCAAAATTTTAGTCCCGAAAGTGGTAGTGGTAGTAAAAAATGAATTGGTGGCGGTATAGGTAGTTCAACTAGTAGATATACCTGTGTGCCTTAGGTACCGCTTAGTCAACCTTAGGAGGAAGAAGTACGTGTAGGTACTCACGATATAGATTATGAAGAAGCTCAAGAAAATTACGGTATAGAAGAAGAAAATGAAGTAGATGCGGTTAATTTAGATAAAGATGATGAAAATACTGGTGAGACACTTGCAGTAGAAAATGCTAATTTTAGATCTGAATTGGTTAATCTTCCTCCCCACCCTCCCGTTATCCCTAAAACTCATAGAAAAACTAGCATTGCAAGGAAATTTTTTACACCTATAGAAGAAAAAACTAAGGTGCAATGCAATATTTGTCAACAAGTAGATGTGCATAAAAGAGGAGGCAATCAAGGGAGTATGAGTTCGTTTATGAGACATATAAGAGAGAATCACTCTAGAGAGTTATTTGTTGCAAAAGGTGGTGAGGCTGTTGGTGGGCCAACACAAACTAGAATGAACCCAACAACCGGTCAGTTAATTAAGAATTATAATAAATTGAGGCATCCGAAAGAAATAATAAAAATGGTAGTTATGGGTTGTTTGCATTTCACTTTTCCTTCTTCGGATGCTTTTATTCATTATATTCAAACAATTTATAATTCTGTGTTTAATGGTATTCCTAGAAGTACTTGTCGGGCTGATATTTTTAGACTTCATTCACAATATGTTTATTATTTATCTACATTGTTAAAAAATATTCAATGTAGAATTGCTTTGATTTCTAATCTTGGTTACGCTATTAATAGAAATAATTATTTAACAATTACTTGTCACTGGATAGATAGTAATTTTGTCATGCAAAAACGTATTCTAGCTTTTTTGTATGATGAAGATAGTAGACATACTAGAGAATTTATTTCTGAATCTACTAGTAAAGTTGCAGAATTTTATGGTATTGAAAGAAAAGTTTTATGTATTGCTTTTGATAATGCTTCTAACAGCAAAACTGCTATTGAAAAGTTAAAAGATGAACTCTCTCCGTCGTTACCTGAAATATTACATGTTAGGTGTGCTTGTCATATATATAATTTAATTGTAAGAGAAGGTCTTGAATTTTTTGATATTTATATTGAAAAGATCCGGCTTGATGTTGGCTTTATTCAAGAAAATAATAAAAAAAAGTGAGAGAATTTAAAGTTAAATGTGAACAAAATGGACTTAGGTCGATGTTTATGTCTGAAGAATGTGATACGAGACAGAATACTTCGTATGATTATTTAAAAAGTTGTTTTTCTTATAAAGTTCCTATTACAATGACTTTTAACCAATTTTGTGGTTCATTTGGTGATTTGGCTGAATTATGCTACATGATTCTGATTGGGATGCAATTGGTGATCTTGTTAAGTTTTTGGAAAAATTTTATATAGCTACGGTTGAATTTTTCGGTGCTTATTATCCTAATATTTGTAATATTTTAGTATATATAGCCGATATTTCTTCTTTTCTCAAAGAATTTAAGAACAAAGAAGGTTACAAAGAAGCTGTTAGTGATATGTTTGCTAAATTTAAAAAATATTTTTTTTCGATTCCCCCTATTTACTTGATTGATGCTATATTAAATCCATGTATGAAATATAATACTATGTGCCATTTTATTTCTCTTATTTATTCTAACTTAAAGATAAATGTTGAACCTGAATCTGAAGATGAAGAACAACTAGATTTGTTTATGGCTATGAGTGATGTGAACATTTACATAGAAAAATTATATAACCATTATGCCGATTTACTTGATGTAGTTGTACCGACAAATATCACTCCAATTGTAGCTCCTCATGCTCCCGAGGAGCCATTATCTTTTAAAAGGCCAGCACATAGTAGTTTTCTTGATTACTTTTATGATTTAAATGTTTGAAACAGCGTTGAGGTGGGAACTTACACAACAACTTCTCGGGAAGAGCTTAAGTATTATCTTCGAACGCCGATAGAGATCGTAGATGATGGATCAATGCGTTGGATTGGTAGAAGAATAATGAATACAATATCCTGTACTTTCAAGATTAGCTAGAGAAATATTGAATGTTCCAATGTCAACCGTTGCATCGGAAAGTACTTTTAGTAAGGGACAACATCATCTTGGAGACAACCGACGCTCATTGGAGAGTAATGCTATGAATGTTCTAGTTTGACTTACAATTGGATTAGAGCAGAACGAAGAAATCAGGAATGAAAGTGGAGCCAAAAGATGAACAGAATCTTGAAAAAAATATGACTTCAAGGGAGAACTCAACACAATCAAGTTCAATGCATGATCTTGTCCCCATTGATTTTGACTATCCTATGCCAGTTCCCGTTAATATTAACATGAATGAGTTGAAAAAAATGATGCAAAATTTGTAGATTTTTCATTCAAGTAAATTATAAATTTTTGATCATTTTGCAATCAAAAAAATACAACATTCACTCACTCCTTACTTTGTAATTTTTTTCATTTAAATTGAATTTTTAGTTTGAATTAAATACTTAGTTTTAATATACTACTATCAAACTTTACATATTTAAAGTAGTACATATTTAACGTATACAGGTGTATATATTTTCTAAAGTAGTATATATATTATGTATATATGTTATATGTATATTATTTAAAGTAGTACATATATTGTATTGTACATATATATGTGTAATGCACCGAGTCTACACCCTGGACGTCATACGGTGCTTACGACCCCGAATGATCACAAGCTAACCCATGAATGGTACCTGTTGTGAGCACTGAATAATAATACTGAACATATATGCGGAAGTATAACTGAAAATGCCTAAGGTTTTCAAAATATTGAAATAATAACTGAGTGTATTGCTAATAATATCTAAAAATTGAATAACTGACTGTGCTAGTCTGAAAATCTCTAACTGTATTAATATGGAGTTGATGGGACAAACCCCCGACTAACTCCGACTGAAATAACTACTGAACTACTAAATAATGAAATAGATAATCTCTGTCCTCAAAATATGAGGAATCACTACTGAATCTACTGCAGATATGCTGAGCTGCTAAGTATGATCAGGAACCCGTGTATCTGAACATATGATATGACATATCATAGCATAAAGAAAGAGTATGTGTCAGTACTTTGAATGTACTGGTATGCTAAGTGAGGTTTGATGATATATATGGTTCATATACATGAGATGATAGCTGACTGAATAAACATCATGAAGTAACTGAATGAGAGTACATGCAAAACTGTAACTACTGAACATGGTGAATATGAAATACTGCACATATAACGCTTGTTTGAATTAGATTGAAACTGAAGTACTGAGTTCTGATGGCTATATAACTAGTAACTGATAGCCATGGTTCTGTAGAATAATTTTTTTTCTTTACTGAATACTGAGACTGAAACTATAACTGTGGGAGTTATCATCTAACCAACATAACCTGATTATAGATTGAGTTGGGGTCCAACCTGTGACCCCAGTTGAAAGGGTGTTAGGAACTTGCTAAGGGATACTAACAATGCTAGGTCAACCCTAATCTGGCAAG
>NW_025826705.1:0-2003 GCF_002878395.1 Capsicum annuum | reverse complement strand
AAGATAGCCTTCTGAACCCGATACGGTCACTACAAATTTCTAGTCATGTCCTTCGGGTTGACTAACACCCCTGCAGCCTTCATGGATCTTATGAATAGAGTGTTTTATTAGTTTCATGACTTGTTTGTCATTGTATTTATTGATGATATTCTGATCTATTCTAAGAGTAAAGAGGATCACGCCAATCACCTCCAAATTATTCTTCAGACCCTTAAGGATCATCAGTTGTATGCCAAATTTTCTAAGTGTGAATTCTGGTTAGATGTTATTGCCTTCCTGGGGCATATTGTGTCCAGTGGAGGGATAAGAGTGGATCATCAGAAAGTTGAAGCAGTGAGAAAATGGCCCAGACCCACGACTCCAACCAATATTCGGAGCTTCTTGGGTTTGGCGGGGTATTACAGAAGGTTCGTAGAGAGTTTTTCTTCCATAGCTGCTCTGTTTACTAAACTGACTCAGAAAAAGATGAAGTTTGTATGGTCTGACTTGTGTGAAAACAATCTTAAGAAGTTGAAGGACAGGCTGACTACTGCTCCTGTTTTGACCCTTCCCGAGTGTGTAGATGATTTTGTGGTTTATTGTGATGCGTCCCGTGTGGGACTTGGTTGTGTATTGATGCAGCGTGGTAAGGTAATAGCTTATGTATCTAGGCAGTTAAAGGTGCATAAGCGCAATTACCTCACTCATGACTTGGAGTTAGCAGCCGTGGTGTTTGTACTTAGAATCTGGAGGCACTATCTCTATGGAGTGCATGTTGATATTTATACTGACCATAAGAGTTTGCAGTATGTTTTTTCATAGAAAAAATTGAACCTTAGGCAGAGGTGTTGGATGGAGCTTTTGAAAGACTATGATATGAGTCTGCATTACCATCCGAGCAAGGCAAATATTGTAGCCAACGCCCTCAACAAGTTGTCTATGGGCAGCCTTTCTTATGTAGAAGAAGGAAAGAAAGAGATGGTGAAGGATATTCACCGTCTTGCAAATCTAGGAGTGTGACTCTTAGATTCCAAAGATAGAGGGGTGATTGTTCATGAGTTAGCTAAGTCATCCCTTTGTGCTGAAGTTAAGGAGAAGCAGGTTGAAGACCCCATCTTGATGCAAATCAAGAAAGATGTGGGTCAACAAAAGGTTATGTCATTTAAAATTGGTGGTGATGGTATTCTGAGATTTCAGGGTAGGTTGTGTGTTTTGAATATTGATGGGCTACGGGAAAGAATCCTTAATGAGGCACACACTTCGAGGTATGTCATTCACCCAGGCTCTACTAAGATGTACCATGATCTAAAAACCTTGTATTGGTGGAATAACATGAAACATGATGTAGCTGATTTTGTGTCCAAGTGTTTGAACTGTCAACAAGTGAAGGTAGAACACATGAGGCCAGGTGGTACTTCCCAAGAGATAGCCCTGCCTTTATGGAAGTGGGAGATGATAAATATGGACTTCATTACAGGACTTCCGAGATCCCGAAACCAGTATGATTCTATATGGGTGATTGTAGATCGGTTGACAAAGTCAGCCCACTTTTTGCCTGTGAGGACTAATTATTCGGGAGAGGTTTATGCTAAGATTTACATTGAGGATATAGTTCGATTGCATGGGGCACCAGTGTCCATTATATCCGATAGAGGTACGCAGTCTTCATCTCAGTTCTGGAGATTTTTTCAGAAGGGTTTAGGTACACAAGTGAATTTGAGCACAGCTTCCACCCTCAGACGGATGGGCAAGCTGAGTGTACCATTCAGACCCTCGAAGATATGTTGAGGGCATGCATCATTGATTTCAAAGGTAGTTGGGTAGATCACCTGCCACTGGTTGAATTCACCTACAATAATAGTTACCATGCCAGCATCAAGATGGCTCCTTTTGAGGCTTTGTATGGGAGGAGATGTAGGTCTCTGATAGGATGGTATGAAGTGGGTGAGACTCAGTTGTATAGGCCTGATCTTGTTAATCAAGCGATGGAGAAAGTGAAGATCATTAGAGAACGACTCAAGACT
>NW_025826704.1:0-1126 GCF_002878395.1 Capsicum annuum | reverse complement strand
GATTAAGTGTAGAGGATATAGGTTGTTTAAGAAGAGAGAGTCATTGGTTCCTTATAGTCATTTACTTATTTCTATTTTTTATCATAACATCTCTTGTTCCCCCACCTTTTAGCATTCTGGGGCCCTACTATGTATTAAAATATGAGTACTCTTTCTTTCACCTCCGAAGGATGGAGGGGGTATACAGCGAAAAAAGCATCGAAGGGGTTAGATTACCCTGGGTTACTGAAGAGTCGTCCGACTTCTTGGTGATCGAATAAGAGAGGTTTTTACCGCTTTCTCTTCTCTGCAGCACTCTCGAACTGATCATCTTGCTGCAACAAAGCAAGCTTAGGAATTAATCAAATGGAAATTTAGGTCTCTATCCATTTTTTAGATTATTCTTTCCTCCTTGGTGAATGATGGAAAAAAGGTTGTGTGGGAGAAAGAATTCTAATAGAAGAGAAGATTTCATCCACCAAGTAGGACAGAGGGTGACCCCTAAGCAATTAAGGGTTCTCAATCATCTCTTGGGGGTCCATCTCATCTGATGATTTTTCCTCTTCCATTAGCATAGCTAAATTTGAATAGGATGAATCAGCCTCAGGAAAAGTAAGCCCCCTTTCCTTGATTAAATTTGGCTTCGTTGTGCCCTGAATTAATCAAAAAGCTTATTGATTTGATTCATCCCATTTCTTTTATTTGGGTGATAAGAAGGCTGTGAGTCACCTGGGCTACGGATTTTTCCATTGGTTGATTCTCAAAATAGAAAAAAAAAATTGGGTCCAGACCCACAGATAAATAGGAAGCGAGGCGAGGGTTCTTCATTAAAAGGGGGAAAAGAGGGGTGAGGCTTTGTTTGGAGAGGATGTCTTCGGCAGCTTCAGAAAAGAGAGAATGAATTTATGAAATTTTCTCAAACCTTTTCTATCTATCTTTAGATGTAGGGCGAGAGAAAGTCAATATGATATTTGTGTTGGTTTTTCCAACGAAACATTACAATTTTATTCTTTCTCATTTGGAAGGCTTCATCCCACACCCTGACTTCAATGATGGGAATAACCTCCGCACTCCGGCGCTCCACTGAACAACAGTTCTCCGCCATACTATATTTAGAGTAGTGGTCGATCCTTCGGGAGTTACATTT
>NW_025826703.1:0-1178 GCF_002878395.1 Capsicum annuum | reverse complement strand
CACAACGTGGTTGATTTTGATAGATGGGAAGCATGATGGCTCCCGATGTATATTTATATATTACTGAAATTATTTTGTTGTGGATTGTCTTTGAAATGATCTGAGCTAAGTCCGAAAAAAATCTTTAGCACCGAGTGGGAGGTATAAAGCGACCTTACTTTCCTAGAACTACGTGCCCCCGTAAGAGTGAGCCTGAGGCTAATTTATATAGTGATCATTAGTTTGTGTGGATTTGATATCGATAGTCCTACTCCGATGGCAAGGATAGGACGGCTCTCCCCAACGTGGGTTGTACGTTGGACTCCATTTAGCTCACATGGTTTATGTCGGTTATAGGATCTCCCAGTGGGTGTGTGTTTTCTTGTGTCTATGGCGAATGGTGAAGTGATTTGAAAGTGGAATTGTGAAAGTTATTCTTTCAAAAGATTTAAATGATATTTACATTATGAGAATTGATATTCTTGATGAACTGAAAGTGATTGACAAATTATATGATAACTTACATGTGTTATTGTACTTATTTCATCCTTTCATGATTATGATAATTTTCTTTGGGCTATGTGAGTCTTTTATACATCCTGCATATTTCTTATAAATATTTATGATGATGATGTTTATACAACTGCATACACCCCCATATACTCGGTTCCTTTCCATGGTACTGACCCACATCTTCGAATGTAGACTGCATTTTCTCAGAATATAGGTTCAGGTGCTTAGTTCCAGGTTCGACAGTGATTCTTCAGGCACGCTATTCTACATCCTCTGTTGTGGTGAGTCCTCATGTTCCGAGGATGTGATGTCTGATGTTGGTTTCACGAAATCATTTACATTTGATAATTGAGTATGAGTCAGTTGGGACATGTCTCAATGGCTCGCTGGTTTTATTGATTTTCTTAGAGGCCTGTCAGACTAGTATAGATGTTGGGAGTTGACTAATAAGTCATATTTTGTTATCTTTCTGAAATTCTTTTATTCTTGGATGATGATTACTCTATTGATATTTGAGGGTTATTTATGGAATCCCCGTTGATTCGTGTTGAACTGAATGAAAATGACTCAAAGGGTTAGCTTGGGGCTACTCGTAGCCTCAAGCACCGTGTGACGCTCTGGGACCCATTTTTCGGGGCATTACAGCAACCCTATATTCGCTTGCTTTTGGAGTTGAAGCAGTCCTT
>NW_025826702.1:0-1142 GCF_002878395.1 Capsicum annuum | reverse complement strand
CATTTTAAATTCTTTTAAATCGTCAAAATTATATGTTAATGGTTTTTGGATTATTATGCTATTTTTATCTATTAATTCAATTTTTATAGTAGTTTTATGTTTTTCCCATCCTTTTAATGGATCTTCACTATATAATTGTTCTAATTTTTTCTGAATTATTTCTATTTTATTTATTGAAAATATAGTTATTTCTGTTTTATTTATCGAAAATACTACTAGTTCTACTGTGTCTTCAGTATTTTTTATATTTTCTAACTTTTGTGTAATTTTTTCACTTCCTTTTATCCAATCAGTTTTCTTTCTTATTTTATTATTAACTCTTTTTGCTCTTACTTTTTGTTTACATGGTGTTGTAAACCACCAGTCTGTTTTGGTTATTATATGTGGGTATAATTTATCTAAGAATGGCATTCCTAAAAGTATATCTTTTGATGTTAATTCATAGTTATAAATTTCTTCTATTGTTAATATCTTGTCCCATACTTGTATTTTTACATTTCTAGCTTTATAAGTAATTAAGCTTCCTTTATTATTAAATCCTTTAACTATTATTGGTGTTTTTAATTTATCCCATTTACTTTTTGGTAAGCAATTATATCTACATAAATTAGCTTCTGCTCCTGTATCTATCATAGGCGTATAATATCTACTGTAATATCCTTCTACTACTATCTTCATTAATACATATATCTTCATTTCATGTTAAGGCTCTTTTTAAGAATAACTTTTCTTTGTTATATGTTAAGGTTAATTGTGTATGTTCTATATTATATGGTTTTACTCGTTCTAACCATTTTATTTCTAATATTATATCTGCTTTTTGCATTTCTTCCTTTACTTCGAATTCTATTTTTATTTTTCTAACTCCTATTATTATTTCTTTTTCTGCTATATTTTTATTATTTATTAAACTTCTTGGTAGATCTGGGCACATATCATTATCAGTCTTTATTTCTTCATTTTTTACTAGATATTTTGCTATATTATTTTCTTCTTGTCCTGTATTCAAAAGTATTAAATATTCTTTTTCATTTATTTTTCCTGTTATGTAATATTGGTTTAAATTACTTATTGAATTTGTTTCATAACTTGTTCTTTTGATGAGCTTGATGATTCTGGTTTTTCATTAGCTATTCTTTTCG
>NW_025826701.1:0-1222 GCF_002878395.1 Capsicum annuum | reverse complement strand
AATCTAGTATATAGTAATCTAAGATGACCATATTTTGTTATGTACATAATTGAAGGGAATATTTTGAAAATAACAATTTTATGAAAATAAATAATTATTTATCTGATGTGATGGCAGATAAATTTAAAATACTTATTTTGTATGCACTTAAGGATATAAAAGTAGTAGATATAAGAAAAATCATATTAGAAAAAGCATTTGGTAAAAATTATATGACTAGAATAAATTACATACCATACCTACCTAACTACTCTTTCAAATACTTACCATGATAAATTACATATATCTAGAATTTTTGGAAAAAGATGTGAGAAACATACAGTTAATAGAAAAACAGATGAAAGTAAATTTAGACAAATACATGGAAACTAAAGATATAAAATATATAGAATTTCTTAATGAAAATATGCAAGAACTACTAAGACTAAAACAAACAGCTACAAAATATTATAATAAAATATTTAGTCAATTTTAAATGATAGATAATCTTAAAGTCTTAATCTTATATATACTTAGAGATATAGAAATTATATACATAAAGAAAATAATATGGGTAAAATTACAAGATTATGAAGAGGAAGAATTATTAAACAGTATAGAAAACTTACACATATATTATGAATATCAATAGTACTTAGATTCAGATGAATATTATTCAGATTAAGAGATGTTAGAATATATTAGAAAAACTAGAGAAAATCAAGATAATCTAAATAAAGAAATTAATTATAGAAACCGAATCAGAAAAATAATGGAGAATCTAAAAGAAAAATTAATATGGATAGAAAAAACCTTAGAAAATTTAGAAAAAAGTACATGTGATAGTTTATATAATTTAAAAAACTCTCTACGAGAAGAACAACACAAGATAATAATTAACATTGAAAATCTAGAATTAGATATTCATTACAGTACAATTAGGATAAATTATTATATAGAAATCTGTAACTCTGCAATTACTACAGGATAAAATGATAGACTATAAATATTTAAAATATTGGAGAGAAAATATGGATGAAATAATATCACAAAGAAACATATATCCATTATATATAATAGATATATTTCACAAGTTATCTTCACAAGTTAGTTATCCGCACCCCTCTACTAATGGTACCATAAGTAGGAGGGTGCGGATAACTAACTTGTGAAATAGATCTATTTTATGTATAATGAATCTATTTTTCTTTGTGCGTGGATATTTCTTAAATTTAGTTTCAAT
>NW_025826700.1:0-3507 GCF_002878395.1 Capsicum annuum | reverse complement strand
TGTAAGTAAAAAGTGTGGTGCTCCAGGAGTCCCTGTGTGTGTTAACCTAAGTACTTACATCAGTTGGGATGGAATTCACTTGACGCAAGCAGCATATAAATGGTTGGCAAGATGGCTAATTGATGACATGTTGCCCCAATTAAACTGCCATGCTTAAGTTATTACTCTTAACCAGTATAGTATTCGCGCGATATGCGATTTTCTAGGCAAAGGGTACGAATCAGGGCTAGGAGTGCGGAATTAAGTCATTGTCATGTAGCTAGTTGGCTTTTGACGAGATGGCTGCATATTGATGACATTGAAGCACATAATGAATTAAATAGAAAACTACTAGTATTTCTTTATTCTGCATTACTCTCCTGAATGATACTCGTAGTTTTTATTATTATCTACTTCTCTCAACATGGTGGGAGGGTGGTCTGGTGCACACCTTTCACCAAAAAATTACGTGGTGTACCAGAGGTTAAATGTTATTTTTTATTAATGTATATTGAATCTTTAACACAATTGAGAAGAAAATTTACATATCCTTCGTCAAATTCATGGCTTCGCCACAATTCTCTAAATATGAACAATTCAAAATTTGGTCATTTAACTAGACTTTACTTCTAGGGATTAGGGAACGTAAAATTTTTAAAGATCTAAAAATATATAATTTGGCAATATCGACAACCATTATTTGGAACTATCATTGTTCGCTGTCCATTCCGTCCATTTTAAAGTTGAAGACAAGTGATTTTGATTTTAAAGATCCAAGTAAAAATTATTGTCGAGATTAAGAGGTTAATTTAATTACTTTAAAAGACAATTTTGCAAAATATAAAATTTAACTACCAATAATAGTTTATCAACTAAGCATTTATTCTATTTTCTTTTCTAAACTATTACACTGGCCCTCATTAAAATGACTTCGAAGCTAAAAACTACACTTTTTCAAACTTAATAGTCAGAACGGACAGTACTTTAATTTATGTTACAAAACAAATAGTTTGCTGATTTTTGGGCAAACTACAACTAACGATGTTTGTTAAACGTTTGGAGTGAAAAAAATTGTTAATATGGTTTGTCCAAAAATAGGCAAACTACATTTCATAAACTTTTTTTGTAATGTGAATTGCCTGAAGAGATTCGCTGAGAGATTCCTGAAAATATTCTTATACAGTGAACGTTTTGTCACTTCAGTACAACTTTTTCACTTATAAATGTGTTGTTGCTAATTCACTCCATTTTATCTAATTGCATTTTTCAAAATTGTTATGTAATTTTATTTTTTTGTAGTGTTAAACATCGGCATCTCTAATTTTAAATTATGGGTTTAAAATATATAGATAACAAAATATAATTTATAAAAATTAAAACTCTTAGTAAAAAATAAATAGCAAATAATTACTCAGATGAAGTAAATGAAGAACAATTACTAAATAGGAATCGATTTTATTCGAATTTAAATTGAAAAACATATTACATGACAGATTCGAACTACTAAAATTATAAAAAAAACATACTACATAAATATTAAACTTACTGAAAGACTACATGATAACTAATCAACGTTGTAAAAAAATTTCAAATCAAACAGCAAATTAGTATAACATATAAAAACTTTCAATTTTTTTTTTTCTGTTCTTCATTCCATCTCCTTTTCAAAAAGTTATTCTTCTGCTTAGTTTCATTAAGCATATCCTTCAAATGATTTAGTTTTTCTTTGGATTCTCTTAGAAATGTCCTAAGAAAATCTCTATCTTGTATGACTTCATTGAGATTAAATAGTGTGTCAAACTTCATAAAGTTCTGTAAAGTCGCGGTATCATCATCAAATGTGGATCTCTTTAGTCATAATAGAATGTTATTTGTTTCATTTGTTGACATACTTTATACCCACTTAAAATAATCTCAACCACCATTTTCCTAAAACAACAAAATAAGGAACAAGATTAACATACACGTTTTTAATTGAACAACTTAAAAATTTTATCTTTGAATGCGCACCACTCCAAAACTTACGACCAGGATTTCTTTGAGTCCTTGATGTTTTTGTTTTACAATATTCATAGCATTTACATACATCCGGTTCAATTGAAAATAAAGATATTTTGGATTGTTGAGACATAATTATGAAGGGATTCTCAAAACCCAAAAGAGATGTATATTAGTAGAATAATATGATAGATGAATCAGATAAAATGGAGTGAATTAACAATAACACATTTATAAGTGAAAAAGTTGTATTGAAGTGACACAACGTTCACTGTATAAGAATATTTTTAGGAATCTCTCAGTGAATCTCTTCGGACAATTCACATTACAATTTTTTTTTATGAAATACAGTTTGCCCATTTTTGAGAAAATTATATTAATAATTTTTTAACCCCAAACATTTAACAAATACCGTTAGTTATAGTTTGTCCAAAAATGGTTAAACTGTCCGTTTTATAACATAAATTAAAGTACTGTCCGTTTTAACTCCTAAGTCTGAAAAAGTGTCCCTTTAAGCTTCGGACTACATTGAAATCTGGAGTAATTTGAAGTTAAAATAAGAGTAAAGCAGATCAAAACAATTGAAATTTAATAATTTTTAATCATATCATTCTTAGAGTAAGTAAGAAAAAGTACGTGATATCATTTTCAAAAATAATAACCCATAGCTAAGGTGCATGGAGCACAAGAAATAAAAAACCTATATGCCATCTTTTTATTTTTTAGAATGAGAAGTGTTTATACTACATATGTTCCTATCTATATGACAATTGAAGTGTTAACAACATGACAATTGAAGTGTTAACAAACACAATAATTACAACATGTAACAACCATTCAAACAAGCTGTGAGGCAGCTGCCTTTGGTTTTATCCTTTAGAGCGGCCTGTACGTATAATATATGTAAATAATACGGACGTACGGACGTACGTACCTGGCATTTCAAAATTAGTCAGTTGGTCATGGCATTGGCAATTAGAGTGGTACTGCTTGATCTCTTAATTATTATTATCAGTTTGGTGCTTCGTCAGCTGATCAAAGTTGATGCACAAAAGTTTCAAGAATCAGGATTGAAGAAATGCAGATTTGACAGAATTTATCAATTTGGTGACTCACTTTCTGATACCGGAAACTGTCTCAGGGAGAGCCTTTGTGGAGCTAATTCTGCATGTAGAAGACTTCCTTATGGAATGAACGTTTTCAAAAAAGCCACTGGACGATGTCTGATGGCATGCTCATGATTGATTTCATAGGTATATACATATATATATATATAATTACCTTATAAATGACCTGTATTGAAATTAACACATATGATATGTGATACTGATTTGATTATATGTGTGTGTGTTTTTTGGACAGCTGCGGAATCTGGTCTTCCTCTCCTCAATCCGTATGAGGATGGAAAGGCAAATTTCAGTCATGGTGCGAATTTTGCAGTAGCGGGGGCTACTGCTTTATCAGCAGAATTCCTGGCAAAGAGCTATGTCCTTCACAAATAGTTCATTAAGTGTGCAACTTGGATGGATG
>NW_025826699.1:0-2249 GCF_002878395.1 Capsicum annuum | reverse complement strand
TCCATATTCACCTCTTCCCACTTCCAAGTGAGAATGCTAAACTCCTGCATCTTACCACCAGGTCTTTGGTTCTCTATCTTGACCTTTTAGCAAGTTTCACACTTTGCCACAAACTCTGCTATATCCTTCTTCATACCACTCCACCAGTAGGTTTCTTGCAAGTCGTGGTACATCTTGGTAGTGCTGGGATAAATAGAATATCGCGCGCCATGCGCTTCAGCCATAATTCTCTGCCTTAGACCATCAACATTAGGAACACACAATCTACCCTGCAATCTCAGCACACCATCTCCCCCTTGGGAGAAAACCTCTACTTTTTGGTCCTTGACTGACTCCTGCAGTCTGACTAAACTAGCATCTAAGTCTTGTTTCTCCTTCACTTCCGAAAGTAAGAAGGATTCATAAATACTCTGTACTAACGTACTTCCATTAGTGGAATCAAGAAACCTAACACCCAATCTTGCCAAATGATGCACATCATGAGCTAACTCTTTCTTACCTTCCTCCACATGCAAAACACAACCCATAGACAAGTAGCTAAGGGTATCTGCCACTACATTAGCCTTTCCCGAATGATATAACATGCTCATATCATAGTCTTTTAGAAATTCTAACCACCTCCTATGGAGTCAACTTCCTCTGAGAAAACACATACTGTAAACTTTTGTGGTCCATGAACACATCAACATACACAGCATACAGGTAATGTCTCCAAATTTTCAAAGCAAACACCACAACAGCTAACTCAAGATCATGAGTTAGGTAATTCTTTTTATGAGGTTTCAACTGTCTAGAGGAATAAGCTATAACTTTACCCCTCCATATCAACAAAAAACCCAAGCCAACCCTAGAAGCATCACAATATATCAGAAAAACATCCATACCATCAGCCAAAGTCAAAATAAGGGCTAAAGTGAGTTGATTCTTCAACTCCTGAAAAATCTTCACACAAGAATCCGACCACAGGAACCCGACTTTATTTTTGGTCAACCAGGTCATGGGTGACACAATAGAAGAGAAACCTTGAAAAAAACCATGGTAATAGCTAGCTAGACCCAAGAAGCTCCTAATGTCTTATGGAGAGATAGGTCTAGGCAAATTTTATACAGTTTCAGTCTTTTGGGGATCAACTCTAATACCTTCGGCTGAAATAATATGACCCAGAAAAGCAACTGACCCAAAACACACACTTGCTGAATTTGGCAAACAACTGATGATCTCTAAGGGCTTGCAAGACAATTTGGAGATGGTCTGCATGGTTATCTTCACTACAGGAATACACAAGAATATCATCTATGAACACTATGACAAACATATCAAGATACTTCTTGAACACTCAATTCATTAGGCCCATGAAGGTTGCTGGAGCATTGGTTAGCCCGAAAGACATGACTAGAAACTCAAAATGACCATAAAGGGTTCAGAAGGCTATCTTCACGATATCATACTCCCTAAATTTGAGTTGATAATAGCCTGATTGAAGGTCTATCTTGAAGAAATAAATTGCTCTTTGCAACTGATCAAACAAGTCATCAATTCTCGAAAGGGGATACTTATTCTTGACTATGACCTTATTAAGCTAGCGATAGTCAATGCACATACGCAAAGAACCATCTTTATTTTGAAAGAATAGAAAAGGTGCACCCTAAGGAGAAACACTGGGCTTATGAAACCTTTGTCTAAAAGGTCTTTGAGTTGCTCTTTCAACTCCTTAAGTTCTGCGGGTAACATACGGTAAGAAGGAATAAAAATAGACTGTGTCGGGCAGAAGATCAATCTCGAATTTTATCTGTCTATCAGGAAGTACCCCTGGGATATCTTCCAGAACGACATCAAGAAACTCAATAACAATGTTGACTGACGTAATACTTGGAGTCACAGACTTAGTATCTTTAACTTTGACTAAATGAGAACATATTATGCAATATATTAACCATCTGATGCAACAAAGGAACCATTAGATTAAAAATATGATGCAACAGATTTACCATGTGATGCAATAGATAAACCATCTGATGCAACAGATTAATCACCTGATGCAATAGAGGAACCATTGAATAAAAAATCTTATGCAATAGATTAACCATATGATGCAACAAATTAACCATATGATGCAATATTTTACCCATCTAATGCAACAAATTAACTATATATTATAATAGATTAACCATCTGATGCAACTGATTTACTATCTGATGTAGTAGAGGAACCATCGATTAAAAATCTAACGCAACAGATTATCTATCTAA
>NW_025826698.1:0-1023 GCF_002878395.1 Capsicum annuum | reverse complement strand
ATTGCACGGTTGATATAGTATATGATTGATCGAGATCAATAATTACGCGTGACTGTCTACGTAATCGATGAATTTCATTATGTGGGTTCATTATATATAAATAATTAAATAACTATAATTGTGTCGATTGTAAATCATAGACTGCAAGCTTTGTCACTAATATATCATACCGCTAGACCTCTTGCATAGATCGTAAATATAATCGATGCCTTCTCATGCGTTGGGTAGATGCTAAACCGTATAGATCCACACTCAGTCAATGCTAAGGTATATATGGGTTGGTGAAGCAGTCAAAAAAATATTAGTACATAGTCAAAGATATAAATAATTAAATAAGTGAAACTGATTTGAGGGCCATATATTGTGTCTATTGTAAATCATAGACTTAAAGCCTTGTCATTAATATATCGAATTTGTTTATTGCTCTTAGTAGCATATTTGAAAAAAAAAAATTAATAAATAAAATAATAAATAATTAGATTTTATGTAAATAAAGGAGCTTGAACAAGTCTTATGATCGTATAAGAGTCCATGTAAATTGAAAAAATTGATCAAAGATGTGTGTGGATAGGTAGTGAATGAACAAATGAATTCCTCATAACATACTTGTGCTTTGGTAAACATTGTCCTAAGGATATTGGTTGTTCAACCACAAGTCATCACCTCATACATCTTTGATCACCACTTTCAATTTACATGGGCTCTCATACGATCACATGACTTGTTTATGCTCATTTAATTGCATAAAATCTAATTCTATATTATTTTATTAATTAAATAATTCTTTTCAAAATATGTGTTTGTCATGGTCAATGAATATGTATCCTCGTCTAGTGGATTTATTAATGAAGCAGTCTGTAGTTTATGCTAGACTATGCTTAATTATTTACTCGACCTGATATAATCTAGAATAGATTGTGAACTATTCCACAATTAAATAACTAGATGAGGATATTTATTTATAGACTATGACTAGCACATTTATGGCGGTGTTTAAGACATTGCGGAATGACAGAAATGTCC
>NW_025826697.1:0-7225 GCF_002878395.1 Capsicum annuum | reverse complement strand
ATATACAGATAAAAAATAGGTATTAAAATAATATTAATACATATGCTGTTGTAAAATATATTTAAACAAAAATATATAAGTATATGTATGTAAAGAAAAAACAATATTGAATAAAGAAAAATTGTTCTAAAGGAAAAAACTATGTAATATTTTTTAGTGTAAAAAGTATAGATTATTTGATTAAATAATCTAAATCAATCTAATATTTTTATATAAATATTAACGGCCTAAATTTTCCTAAACGCATGGTAAAGATTAAATAAAGAATATTCTGGCCAACACCCCAAAAATAAAGCTTTCACTATGATTAACATTTGTACAAGTGTAATAATATAAAAAATTTAAGCACACAGTTTAAAGTCTTCTTTGACTGCCATTCCCGATAATATAAACACTTGTAATAAAAATATTAGTAATAATTAAATAATAATCAAAATAAAATAAAAAATATGTGTGCATATACATATTTAAAAATATAATTTTATTAGAAAGTGGACTCAGATTAATTTTTTGAAATATTATAAAGATTTAGTCATTGTTCGAAAATATTTATTTTTGTTACGTTTTGTATACGTAAAATCCGTCTTTTTATTTGTGAAGGCCTCGAAAATCGACGGATAATTTCTTCATCATCCAAGTGTTGATCTTTGATATAAATAGTAAATTTGAAAATGTAAATTATGCCTTTGTAACGGGAAGGCCTCAAATGGAAAGACCTCAAATATCTGGATGGAGAGATAATTTCATTGGCAATGTATCTTTTTTAATATAAAATAAATAACTTGAAATGTGAAGATCCATCTTTTGTGTTGTGTTGGGGTGGCCTCGAATATTCGACGGAGAGATAGTGTCATTGACCAAATTAGTATAGTATTTATTCGTTATTAGTATAGCAAAAATCATTAACAAAATAACCCCAAAAATAGGATCATCAGCGAACAAATTCAAGAGGCGTCTTAAACATCATCTCAAAGGCTAACGAGCGGCAACAACCCAATAAGATAAAAAAACAATGAAATAATCAACAGTAAAAGATTGAAAACAGTGAAGCTTCAATGGAAAGTTCAACTCCGATTATATATGTGCAAGTAAAAATCAAAAATTATATTTTGTGTATACAAGAAGACAAAGCAATGGCATTGTTTCAACGGATTTCACCGGAGTAACGCCTCAAAAATTTGACCAGATCTGTCTCATTTCAAGTCAAAATATTTAGGAGCAGCTACTCTTGTGGCCTTTGGAGCTTCGCCAGCCATCGCCTCTAACGGAGCAGTGATGGAAAGGAAAGGGCAAGATGAAAGGGGGGCGGCACTGGTGTTGACGTCTGACTGGCAGCCAATTTCGCCGTCCAAAGTGGGGCAACCGAATATGGTGGTTTCAAGGTTGGATCTCGCCGGTTATCACCTCCAGTGAGCCAGCAAAAAGTGGGGAAGGGAGGCGGCCTGTGGTGGCTGGAGCAGCGCATGGTGGTGTTCCCATCGGTGGAGCGGCGGTGGTAGATCTGGTTTGGCGTGCCAGTAGGGTGATGACGTTAGTTAGTGGTGGTTTTCGACTGCTGAAGTTATAGGTCGCAGGACTCCGATGAATTTCGTCAGCCAAAAATGGAGAGGATGAGGTGGCAGTTTTTGGGAGAGAGAGAAAGTGAAGAGGAGAAGGATTTTTAGAGAGAGAGAGTGAGAAAATCTGATAGGTTTTGCGTGTGTTCTGTTGTGTGTATGTGTGTTAGTATTTAAAAAGAAAAAAAAGGTAATTTATCAAATCTACAATCTCCAACATATCCCTAGATTTAGGAAAGTAGGTGAAAGCAAAGTCAAATATCATAATGATGGTGAGATCTTGAATTGACTGATTTGTTGTTCTGTGTATTAAAATAAGTCGATATTATTTATGTAGATTGTATTAAATAAAGTATAAAAAATATAAATATCGATATATAACTACAGAAAAAAATATAAATAGATATAATTATCTCTGAAAAAATGTATTACGCTTTAAACAATTAAAATTATAATATGTAAAAAAGAATTATAGTGTTATGTTATGTATGTATGTAGATGATTGTGCAAGAATCTTAAATTGATAATAAAATGATAAAAATTCTAAAATTTATGAAATTAAGGATAATTATGTAAAATTAAAATATGATATAAATTTGTAAAAATCCTAAAATGATGACAATTATCAATAACTTGTCGGAGGTGACAAGAAATTATTGTGCAGTCCTTGTCAGATATGACAAGACATCAAATTATTATACTAGACAAAAATAATTGATCTGACTCGACATTTATGGACTGTAAAATGTAGAAATTAATTTGTAATTATGAAAAAATGTAAAGAATGATGAAAATAATAAAAAGATATTTAATAATTTGAAAGTGTTTTAAAAAAGGTGAAGTCATGTTGTGCACGTGTGCAGATGATTGTAAAAATATTAATTGATAAAAAAACTCAATATACAGAGAATTATCAACAAATTATAAAAAGTAAAAATATAAAAGTAAATTGATAACATCTTAAAGTAAGGATAAATATCAATAATTTATTAACAATTGTAAAAAATATGTGAAAATTATATTTTGTGCCCTTTAACAGTCAGGAAGTCTAAAGACGTTAATTTTAAGCATAAAAAGCAAAAATTGGGTGCCAACAGTTGCCCCTTTTCGTTTGAAGGCGATGTAGAAGTCTTCAAATGAAAGCGTTGATGTTTAGCTAATTTTGCTCGACAGAAAATAATTTTGATGAAAATTCGACCGAACTCCAATTTAGAGTTGCATACATATCTCGACTTGTATGAGGATCCAGTCGGGTGTAGTTTAAAAGAATATGCAATTTCCTCTTGCCTCGTTATCAGGGGCGAATGATCATGTGGAATGGTTATTGAGATGAAGATTGGTTGGGAACGAAAGTATTCACATATTCCTGATGCTCTTTTTGAAATTGCTAGTATCGAGCTGTAAGATGCTGGGGATGCAAGATTGTATACTTACTGAGAAGAAAGAATGATTGTGGTATTGTGATGACCAATCTCTGGATAGAGCTTTCTACATATCTCGAGTGTCACGAGAATTAGGTCAATGTAGCTCGGAATGAGAAAATAAATTTTTTTGGGGCGGTTCTTAAATTTTTCCCAGTGTATAATATATGGAATTTGAAAAAATGCGTTATTGTTCTTGATTGTTCTTTTTGTTAAAATGATGCATGATGTCTCCGATTGTCTATGGAGACTTGAGGATGAATGACGCCTCCGATTGTTTATGGAGACTTGAGGATGAATGTTGTCTCCGATTATATACGGGGACTTATGTGATGAATAAAAGATGTCTTCGATTGTCTACGAAGACTTGATGCATGATATCTCCAATTGTCTATGGAGACTGATCTTGATTGTTGTCTACAAAGACTGATGTTGAATGATAATATTTTTGATTGTATACAAAGACTTGATGACATCTCCAATTGTCTATGGAGTCTGATTTTTATTGTCATCTCCGATTATCTAGGGAGACTGTGTGATGAATGATATTGTCTTCGATTGTCTATGAAAACTTAATGACACCTTCAATTGTCTATGGAGACCGGTGTTGATTATCGTCTCCAATTGTCTACGGAGACTGATGTTGAATGGTAATGTCATCGATTGTATACGAAGGCTTGATGTCATCTACGATTATTTATGGAGACTCTGTGATGAATGATGTTGTCTTCGATTGTCTACGAAGACTTGATGCATGATACCTCCAATTGTCTATGGAGGCTGATGTTGATTGTTTGTCTCCGATTGTCAACGAAGACTGTGTGATGAATGATGGTGTCTTCGATTGTATACTAGAACTTGATACATGACACCTCCAATTATCTATGGAGGCTGGTGGATTATCATCTCTGATTGTCTACGGAGACTGATGTAACATCTTTGATTATTTATGAAGAGAGATGTATGACACCTCCAATTGTCTATGGAGGTTAATGTGATAAATGATGTCTTTGATTGTCTACGAATACTTGATGACATCTTCAATTGTCTATGAAGACGGATGTTGAATAATGATGTCTTCGATTATCTTTGAAGACTTGATGACATCTCCAATTGTCTATGGAGACGGATATTGAATGACGATGTCTTTAATTGCCTACGAAGACTTGATGACATCTCTAATGGTCATCAACCAGTGAGGTAATTGAATTCTAATGGTCTCTCGATTGGTGGAGTAACTGGAGTGAATAACCTCTCAACTAGAGCGGCTGTTTGAAAGATAATAGCCTCTCGACTACCGGGGCTATGAAAAGGTAGAAGCAATATTAGAAGGAGAACACCTAATAGAAAAGTAAAATATTTGTGTTTGAATTCGAGAACTTAAAAAGAAAAGTTAATTGTCTGTATTTGGAGGTGGGCGTCTTGCATGTAAAGTGTAATGCATGTATGTGAAGACACGTGTTTGAAACGAAAGAAAATTATTTTTTGCATTTTTGTTGTAACAAATGTGTTGAAAGATGAAAAATACGGGAGATTGCTTTGTGTTTTCTTTGTGGGAAATGTGAAAATGTAGAAGATTATTTTGTATTTTCTTTGTAAGAAATGCTGAAAGTTGAAAAATATAGAAAATTATTCTGTGTTATTCTTTGTGAGGAATGTTGAAAGGTGAAAATTGTTTTGTGTTTTCCTCGTAAAAAGTATTGAACAATGAAATAAAATTATTTTGTTTTTTCTTTTGTAAGAAATGTTGAAAGTTAAAAAAAAGCATAATTATGCCTTGACTGTAGTTGGTACCAATAATTAGTAGTGTGTACAAGAATTCCCCTATCTCTTCCAGCTAATCGAGATTGACTTCAGGGTAACTCCTATAGCTTTAAGCGGTACCACAGACATACCTAAGTATCAAAAAGATTCGTTTATCTTGCTTCAAACAAAGATTTGAAGCCTATTCTCATGTTTCAAGTGCCCTATCTGGAAAAAATGTCTCATTTTCATACCTATTTGAGTATTTTTATTTCAAATGTAGAGACGTCCAGAGATATACACTCACACTCAGAAAGAAATTCGATGAATGAAATTGTGATATCATAGGCTTAAACTTCATGTAAGTATCTACTAATATGAGAACACATGGAGTAGGATCTTGTAGGACTTGTTATTAGATTGTAATGTAGGGTGGGGATGGGCAGGCTGGTATTTGGGATGAAAGTAACTAATCCTCAATAAGCATTGCAATGTATCCGTGATTTTAACATTTGTTGTGCTTGCTCAATCTTCTTTGTTGTGGTTCTTTGCCCCTTGTTTTGTATTTGTCTCAACTTTGTTTAAATCTTGTACTGGAGTTTTCCCCTTATTTTCTTTTCAATAAACATATTTTCTTTTTTTTTATGATGATTCTCCATCGTTGTTGGAGTCATCTTTTCTTCTTTCTATTTTTTGGGGGTTTGCTCCTTTCTCTTTGAAGTCGTCTTTTGTTTTTGTTCTTATGGAGAGGGGCTATATTTCATTTGCTTTTGGTAGCTTTGATCTTGAATCTTCGTTTGCAACTTGCATGTATTTAGTGTGCTTAAGGAGGTGGGGTAAAAGAGGAATAGTGCATGTAAGCACTCAAAAGGTATAGGCTCACATGTGGTTAATCAAAGGAAAGGTTTCAGGCTCAAAGGAGGGAGTGCTAAGGACTGATGTCATTTGGTGGGCTGTGAAAGGCACAATCGGGTCAAAGAAGGACTACGATCCTTTCCCAAACTAAGTGTAACTCAGAATTTCGCCTCAACAGACATTCAGACCAAGTTCTTGATAAAAAATGCAATGCAATGAACTAGTCTAAAGCTTACCACACAATGCACTTGAAACGATGAGGTTGAATTCATTTTTGTCTTAGATGTATGCAAGAGAATTTTCAAGTGTTAATCAGGTATGACTAAGAGGTACCAAAAGAATCTAACGTTTATCTTGAAGTCGGTCCTCTCTATCATACCAATTTATTCTTTCTCAAGCACACTCCTAACTGTGTTGGTACGAACTAAGTCAAAATTTTGAATTTATTTATTTGAAAAAAAGGGATCGAACCTGAATGAGGGTTGCCTACGTATCTTGTGAAAACGAGAATCAGGTCTGCGTAGTTTAAGAAAATTTGTAAATTTATATCTGCAATGTATAATTGTAAAAAGATGATGGTCATCCATGAAAATAATGTGAAAGATGATCAGGAAAGAACTGCTTTTAGTATCAAAATTATTCCGATCAGATGATTGAGATGATGGGTGTCAAGCATGTGGAGAGTTTTGACACAACTTCGGTATGCTGACAAGATTGAGAAAGTCAGACGTTGAAGAAATTATGACATTATTTCGCCACAGTTGGTAGGATTATTATGAATGAAAGAATATTGAACCCTTTTTTTTGAAAGTGGGGATCGATACGTCGTAAATTTAATGGTTAACGATATTCAAAAGAAGAAGCTAGGTGTTCTTGGATCAAAATTGGGTGAGGATTTGAAGGTAGACCGGCTAGGCACTAATGTTATTGGGAATTTGCGCTCTTGAAGACTTTTGGAGAGCGTCTTTGAACTATTTTTAAAAAATTGCTCTAGTTGAATTCTAAAAAAATTATTCCGAAATAGTGAAGAGACCGAACCCTAATGTAGGGTTGCCTACGTATCTTGTCAAGACAAGAATCAGGTCAAAACGTAGTTCAAACTATTTGTGATTTTGTACATAGTGTTATCTATTTCCAGAATAGGAACTTTCCTAAATGGTTGAGAGTAGGACTAAATGATTGCGAGAAGGCACACTAACCTAAATGCACCGACTCTGAAACTATGAAATTCAAAGAAGGCTTGGGGGAGTATAAGACACCCCCGCATGAACCACAGTGTGTGAAGTGTATGGCCAAAGACTCGATGAAATTGTGATTTATGATCAAATGAAGTAAACAATAACGTGTAACAGTTTTTATAATAGACAGATACAGTGTATCAAATAATGAATAAAAGAATTGATAAGGCAATAAATTTAATTTGCGTAAATAATGTAAAGAATTTATGAAAAAGTCAACACAATTTTCAATGTGAAACAGATAAAGAATCAAAAAATTAATATATGCAAAAAATATTAAAATACCTCCCTCAATTGAAAAATTGAGTCTATCATGGTTAGAACCTGCTGTTAATCCCCAGCAGAGTCGCCATTCTGTCAGGCTCTTTTTGCCAAGGTTAAACAAGCATGACTTATGGACTCTAAAAAGAAT
>NW_025826696.1:0-1696 GCF_002878395.1 Capsicum annuum | reverse complement strand
AACGACCGCTTTACACTCCCACGAGAGCTGTAGATTGAGCGTTATCACATACAACACTTGATTTAACATCGTGGAACAACGTGGGTATCTTGACTACTCAAAATTCATCAAGATACCCCAAAAAATACCCTCCCGGGTCCTCAATACAATTGATAATGGACACCACTCTTATGTCAGTTGTCTATTTCATCATTCTTTGGATGTTGAAAATAGCTTCCTACTATTAACTCTGAACTTCAACTCCTCCTTCCTCATGTCAGCCATAACTCTACCTGTGGCCATAAACGATCTCCCCAATATGATGGGCATCTCAACGCCAACTTCACAATCCAGGATAACAAAGTCATCTAGAAAAATAAAGTTATCAACCTTTACTATCACATAAAAAAATTCCCACCGGTCTCATCACAGTATGATTATCCATCAACAACTGCATTGTTGTCGGTTCAGGAGTGCTTAAGAGGTCTCAAGCCTAATTGCTTGAATAAAACCTGCAAAATCAAATTTATGCTGGCTCCCAAGTTACATAAAGCTCTGGCAAATCTGGACAACCCAATGGTATAAGGTACAGTGAATGCACCGGGGTCATCTTTTTTTAGAGCTATAGAATTAGACATGACTACACTACAGTGGTGCAGTCCACTAATGTCATCAAAAGTAGCTCCTTCTTTTTTGTAACCAATTGCTTTATAAACCTAGCATATCCAGGCATTTGCTCCAACGCCTTGAGAAGAGGGATTCTCAAGCTCAACTCTTTCAACATCTCAACAAAGTACTTGAGCTTTCTTTTCTCTCACTTTTGTTTTAGTCTCTAAGGAAAAAGAGGGAGTGTTCATGGGATTTTGTAATACCTTGTACTTTTTACTAGCTTAAAAATCATCTCAAGAATGTTAGAAACTTACTTTCAAATATGAATTCATTTTTTTACGCATGGAATTTTTAATATTTTTACTTTCTATCATATGGGAAATTGAATTAGCTTTCCAATGATACCAATTTCGTCCAAATCAGGCATCGGAGTAAAAAGTTATGAACATTTTACTTAGAGCAGTTAGAATCGCCCAAGTGAGACGGCCAGGTTGACAGACCGTCGATCTAGCGATGGACCATCGCCTTGACCGTTGCAGCAAAGGTAATGAGGCAGCCTTCTGGATAAGGTGCTACAGACAGGTTGACGGACCGTCGAACTTGTGACGGACCATCGCTCAGGCCATTGCTACTTAGGCAGTGAGACCTTTTCTTGATCCACGTACGATGATCAAAATGACAGACCGTCGATCCATTGATGGACGGTCGCACAAGACGTCCCAGGTCCCGTTTAGCAAATTAAATCAATTTTTAAAAGGGTATTTGGGTCTTTTCCCACCCGTTTTAACTCTTAATAATATCATATCAAGGGTCATAATTCTATTATCCATTTACAACATCAAATTAGGGTTCTCTCTAAAAAATAATCCCCTAGAACAAGATCCAAATTCTTCTTCAAGAAACTAAGATATTTAAATTCTTCAAGTTAAAGAACTTCAAGAAACTCAGCCAAGTATGTATAGTGTTCATTCATGGACTCCTTTCGTCCATGAAACCCAAGAATCTCTTTTTCAAAGTTCAATTGTATGGATTTTTTGTGAATTTCATGTTGGGTTGGTTTTGTTCATATTGATAATGATTAATTGAATTCTATTCCATGTTGGGTGAT
>NW_025826695.1:0-1470 GCF_002878395.1 Capsicum annuum | reverse complement strand
CCCATACTGTCCACTTTCATAGAAAGCGTAGTTAGGGTGTTAAGTATTTTTTCTAGAGTATCTTCCTCTACTATATCAGTCTGTGTAGCTTTGTCTTGATATGTAATCTGCAATAACATTTTTGTTAGTACTGATCACTTCAATTGTAAATGTGAAATTTAATATATTTAAAACTAGTCTTCGAATCTCTTTCGTTGTAACTGAATTTTGTATTTTCTTTGTTAGCCACCAACGTACCTGTGTATTATCTGTTCGTACAATAAATTTGTTATATACAATATATGGCTCAAATGATAATAAACACTTATATAATGAACATAATTCTTTCCTATTTATTTCCCATTTTATTTCTGTTTCGTTAAACGTACCTGAGTAATATCTACAATGATGTTCTATTTTTTCTGCTTCATATCGATATTTAAGTACTCCTCCGTAACTATATTCACTTGCATCTGCTTCTACTATATATATAAATTTTTTATTTTCATCTGGAAATTGTAATTTTGGTAATTCCTTACAAAGTAATTTTATTTTTTGAACTTGTTTTTTATCTTTTTCGTCATAATTATATTCTATATCCTTTTTTAATTTTTTCTGCAGTGGTTTTAAGGTTTCTGCTAATTTTCGAATATATTCTCTTACTTGATTTACTAATCCTAAAAATGATTGTAATTTCTTTTTTGTATCTAATTCTTCTTTCGAATTTATTATTTTTTGTACTATATGTTGTTGCATTTTTACTCCACTTTTATCTATTTGTATTCCTAAGAATTCTATCTGGTTTTTCATAATTTCAGCTTTCTTTTTGCTTAGACTTATACCTGATTTTTCTATTATATCTGTGAACTGTTCTAATAATTTTACATGTTCTTCTTTAGTTTTTGTATATAATAATATATCATCTATATATACTATGCAATTAGATAATTGTTTAAAATAATTATCCATAAAATGTTGATATCTACCTGGTGCATTTTTATATCCAAATGGTAACACGTTCCATTCATAAAATCCTTGTGGTACCGTAAATGCGGTTAATTCTTTAGATTCTTCTTCTAGCTTTAGGTGGTAAAATCCTGATTTACAATCAAATTTGCTAAAATAATTATATCCTTGGATTTGTCTTATTTTTAATATCTTATTTGGTATCGGATAATTATATGTTATAGTTTTTGCATTTAAATTTCTGTAATCAATAACCATCCTACTTTTTCCTCTTTTTTGTTCACTATGTTTATTTACTATAAATGCTGGACTATTATGTTTACTATTACTTTTTTGTATATATTGTTTTTCTAATAATTCATCTATGTGCATTTTAAATTCTTTTAAATCATCAAAATTATATGTTAATGGTTTTTGTGTTATTATGCTATTTTTATCTATTAATTCTATTTTTATAGTAGTTTTGTGTTTTTCCCATCCTTTTAATGGATCTTCACTATATAATTTTTCTAATTTTTTCTGAAT
>NW_025826694.1:0-4920 GCF_002878395.1 Capsicum annuum | reverse complement strand
CTTAAGATTATGATACATCTTCGTAGAACCAGGAATAATAGCATAACAAGACACATGCGCTTCGGCCAAAATCCTTTCCCTCAGTCCATCAACATTGGGAACATATAGCCTACCTTGGTACCTTAAGATACCATTACCACCAACCACAAAGTCAATAACTTTTTGCTGACCCACATTCCTCTTAATCTTCATCAAGTCAAAATCTAACATTTGTTTTTCCTTTATCTCAATAACAAGAGACGATTGTGATACTTGATATACAAATACACTACAATTCTCAAAATTCATGAGATGAAATCTAGACTAGCCAAACGGTAAATGTCATTCACCAACTCCCGCTTATCCTCATCCACATGAGCTAGAATCCCCATGGATAACCTGCTAAGAGCATTAACAACTACATTAGATTTATCTGGATGGTAGTGGAGACGCATATCGTAGTCTTTCAACAACTCAAGCTACTTTCTTTGCCTGAGATTTAACTTTTTCTGAGTAAATACATATTGTAGGCTCTTATGATCAGAAAAGATGTCAACATGAACCCCATAGAGATAGTGACACCAAATCTTCAACACAAATACCACAACCAATACCTCCAAATCATGAGTAGAGTAGTTCTTCTAATGGGCTTTCAACTGCCTAGAAGCATAGGCTACCACCCAACCATGTTGTATCAACACATAACCAAGACCAACATGAGAAGCATCACAATATACCACAAAGCCATCATCACCCTCGAGAAAGGTCAAAATTGGGGTTGAAGTCAACTTATCTTTCAACTTCTCAAAACTACCCTCACACGTATCTGACCTAAGAACTTCACCTTCTTCTGGGCCAATCTAGTCAATGGGGTAGCTATAGTCGAAAAACTTTCCATAATTCTCCTATAGAAACTGGATAAACCCAAGAAGCTTCAAATATCGGTTGGAGTTGTGACTCTAGGACAATTCTTAACCACTGTAACCTTTTGTGGATCCAACATAATCTCTTCACCAGGGATAACATGACTAAGAAAAGTCACTGCCTTAAACCAAAACTCACACTTTCAGAACTTGGCATACAAACACTAATCATTTAAGGTCTGCAACACAACACGAAGGTGATCGGTATGATCCATCTCACTCTTAGATTACACCAGAATATCATCTATGAAGACAATGACAAACAAATCCAGAAACTAGCGGAAGACCCTGTTCATCAAATACATAAATGTTGTCGGAGCATTGGTCAGCCTAAAAGACATAACTAGAAACTTATAGTGACCATACTGGGTCTCAAGCTAGTCTTAGGGATATCCACTTCCCTAATCTTAAGTTGGTGATAACCCAACCTAAGATCAATCTTAGAGAAATACTTCGCACCTTGAAGCTAATCAAACAAATCATTGATTCTAGGAAGAGGATACTTATTCTTTATAATCACCTTATTCAGCTGGCAGTAATCAATACACATCCAAAGGGAGCCATCCTTCTTATGCACGAATAACACAGGAGCACCCCAAGGAGACACACTAGGACGAATGAAACCTCTATCTAAGAGATTCTTTATTTGCTCCTTAAGCCCCTTCAACTCAACCGAAGCTATTCTATAAGGAGGGATAGAGATAGGACGAGTATTCAAAATAAGATCAATCCCAAAATTAATTTCCCTATCGGGAGAAATACCAGGAAGATCATCAGGGAAAACCTCAAAAAACTCATTAACCAAGGAACAGATTCTAGTTAAGGACCTTCCGAGTTAGAATCTTTAACCCAAACCAAATGATACAAACACCCTTTGGAAATCAACTTTTGAACTTTAAGATATCATATGAACCTTCCCTTGGGCACTAAAGAAACCCTTTCCCATACAATGACAGGCTCATTAGAAAATTTAAACATGACCTTATAGGTCTGACAATCTCAGGAAGAATTATATGAATGCAACCAATCTATCCCCAGTATGATATCAAAGTTAACCATATCTAACTCTATCAAATCCATAAGAGTTTTTCTACCACTAATAGATATAAAACACCTCCATAGACTCTTTTAACAATCACAGAGTTACCAATAGGGGTATATATAGAAAAGAGATCAGAAATAAACTCAGGACCAAAATCAAAATGCACAGCAACAAATGGGGTCACATAAGAAAGAGTGGATCCTAGATCAAGTAAATAACACACATCATGGAAGAATAGTTTCAACATGCCAGTAACGACATTAAGAGATGCCTCAAAATCCTGACTAGACGTAAGAACATATAAATAATTCCAGCCAGTACGGGTATTAGAAGCAAAAATAGATGTCGAAGCAGCACCCTTTGGCACAGAAGCAGATGAAGAGGAAACCAGAACCTTGTTACCCCCAGAATCCATTCTAACACGATAATCATGCTGCATATGACCAATCTAACCATAGTACAAATATTTGTTCTTCCTTTCCTCACAGAGCCCACAGTGTGACTGCCCACAATATCTTTAAGGGGGGTGGGATGGAGCCAACTGAGTTCCACTAGTTTATGATTGGGCCCCTATGCTCGAAACCCACTATCATGCTGAGATCGATGATCACCCAACAAATTTGGGTAAGGAGCACTAGCGTTAGAGAAAGAGCCAGAACTTTCCCACTTCTTCTTTGGATACTTACCACCATTTCTACCACTTTGCTCAGAAGTCTTAAATTTCTTCCCCTGTCTCTCACTAAACTCAGCCTGCTTCCTCTTTTATTCCTCCACCTACTGCATATACACAACCAACCTAGATATATCTATGTCCTTGGTTAACAAGGTAGCCTTACGCTCAAAGATTAACTTATGAGACAATCCAAAAGCAAACTTACTCATCATAGCCTTCATGCTAGAAACTAACTCAGGAGCATATCTGGACACTTGATGGAATTTCAAGACATACTCCTTGACAGACATCCTACCTTGCCTCAAGTTCACAAACTCTTCTATTTTTGCTTTCCTTAACTCCTGAGGAGAGAAGCATTCCAAAAATATACTAGAGAAATCCTCCCACAAGTCAGAACTATCATCCCCTCTCCTCGATTGCTCCCACTCTTTATACCACTGCTACTCTACATTTTTCAATTGGTAGGCAGCAAATTCAACACCTTCAATCTCCGAAGCATGCATAACCTGGAAGATCTTCTTTATTTCATCAATGAAACATTGAGGATCCTCTTCAACCTTAGTACCAGTGAACATATAAGGATACAAACTCATAAACTAGCTAACCCGTGTGGCCTCAAAAGATGGAGTAATAGGAACACCACGCTCGAAATGAGAAGCAACCAACTGAGTCAACATGGAAATAGAACGACGGAACTCAGGATTAGTAGCCTCCCCTAGAGGCGACTAAGTATGAGTATCGCCCTCAAGAGTAGGATCAGTAGGGATAGGTGGAACTCCATGAGGACAGTAAGATGCGTCGACTCTTGACTGGGTGTGGACTCCAGAAATTGAACGAGATCCATCCACATTGTCCCCAGACGGGATAGAAGAGTTTGCATGAACATAAGGTCATCGTGGAGGCATGATTTGAAAGATGATCAAACAAAAATCAAAATGATTCAAGATCTTAAACTCTATAGCTCGAAGTAAGACAACAAGAAAGTAAAATATTCCTAAATATCTCATAGCCTCTCTCTTATAAGTGTAGCGCACTACATACCCATAAAAGAGACTCTACTAGACGCGACTTTGTGGACACCTAAATGACCAAGAACATAGGCTATGATATCAACTTGACACAACCCAAATCAGGGCCTTATCGTAATGGACATCTCGAAGTCCAACAAAGATCAGAGATCACCCCTGATACCCAATCCAACCAACCAATAAACCATAATTCAATAATCAAATCTATGTCTATTCCATAACATACCCAAGTCCATAGTTTTTTCATACAACGCCTCTAAAATAAAACAAGAATATTCGGCCGGGATATGCCTCCGACCATAGCCAAAATCAATATCCAAGTCTAAACCAATAAAGACAAAAAAAACTCAAAGCAATAAATGAAGCCTTTCAAAGTATGGAAGCTCACCACTTTAAGTCAACACAAGTTGTCCTCAAATCCAAGTCACTAAGCAGGAGGTGTAATAGTATGACTAGCTCCTGCATCGTGTAGGGATACAACGTCCGAGGATGGTTAAAGGTTGGAGACCTAGTACGTAACTCAAGGATAAGGATAATATAATGTCAATAGTTCAAAACCAATTAGCCAATGCACATGACCCATGTAATACATATATACATATTTATATATCATGCCGGGGTAGGGAACAGAATTAGCATGAACTTTGAATACATTGACCTGAGTTATGTAGCATAACCTTCATAAAATAAGGCACCCAATGACTATATGGCCCCAGCTCTCTCTTAGTCGGAAGGTCCTCAGTACGTGTAGCCACACGAACCAGAGAATATCCATAACCATATATGCCTATATGGGGGACTCGAACCTCCCAATTAAATCAAGGTGACTTAAGCACCGATATATGTATTATGGGGGACTCAAACCTCTCATTTATATATTCATTCGGGAGACTCGAACCACTCGGTCATAAAGACATTCGCACCAACTAGCATGGTTTTCGATGTTACTCCTTCGGATTCTACTTTCACGGCCCTGATACACATCCCACTTTAAAGACCAATATAAAACCATCATTTCACATACCCAACCATTTGGCCAATTCCTTACCGAAGGCACTTCATTGGTATCGTTATAACAACACCACTTGCAAGCATACAATATGTCATTACAATTATCAATCAACCCATCATTCATTTGACTTTGGGACTCAAACCTATTATTTAAAAAAGACACTAATTTAACTCAAATTTTAGGGACTCGAACCCATTATCTAGTAGAGACATAAATCAATTTAATAGTTAAGGACTCAAACCCTTTTAGCCAATTGAACCACC
>NW_025826693.1:0-1155 GCF_002878395.1 Capsicum annuum | reverse complement strand
ATACCGGCTAAGTGTAAAAGAAAAATATGAGCTCACGTTTAAATCTAAAATCTGAAACTACTACCCTTTTTGTAAAGCACAATATGAGTGAAACTTGAGAGCCTCTACACTTAGTTTTCCAAAAGTTTTTCAGTCATTTCTTTTCATTTGAAACTTAGAGACTTTAGGGAATCTTAAAACTTTGGGACTTAGGGAGTTTCTTCTAACCAATATAAACCATGTGATTTGACATGGAGTTCAACGTCTTGTCCACGTTGGGGTGAGCTTTTCTACCCTTGTTATCAGAATAGAACCTTAACTTAAGTGATTACTGTCTTGGCCCACTATGGGTAAATCAGAAACCTACGGTGGCACGTAGTTCTGGGGCATGAGACCTTGAAATCATACCTAACTCGGTGCTAAATACTACTGTCATACTTATTGCTCAGAACTTTTAGGAAATCCACCTTAAATTAGCACAAGGGTCTATAATGAAAACCAATTATGTTTCTCTTTGCTTTAAATCATAAATAACATGGATTCCAATCGTAGCTTAGGTTCGAAAGATCAATCTTTCTTTAAAATTTGAATGCTTGCTTGTTAAACCATGCTAATAATATACTCTTCATGAAATATCAAAATTCATACTTGGGTTTAAAGCATATGTACTTAAATGATTACAATTTCATAATGAAGCTTAATTCTCAACGATTATCTTTTAAACACTTGAAAATATCAATTCATAATAGGAATGTGCATTTCATAATATAAATCCTCAATTCAAAGCATAAATAGGTGGGATAAACATGCAATTCAAGGCTTAAATCATTTATAATTTTATTAACTTAAAACAAGATACTTTGGGTATAAACCCCAACTTGAAAATCATGTAATCTTTAATAAAATTCAAGTTTTTGGGCACAAGAATGAAAGATTTGTCCTTTTTCAAACCCCACATACCTTGGATGATGAACTAGATGAACAAGCTTACTTTTGGAGATCCTATTTGCGTTCTTGAAGGATGATTCTTGGAATTCTTGAATTGAGAACTTTGAATTTTGGACTAATTTGGAAAAAGAATGGTAGAGTCTTAGGATTCTTGGATATAAATGGTGAATCTTAGGGTTTTCAATTGAGAAAATTTTGATGAAAATAGGCCTAATGTGGTTAGAATAG
>NW_025826692.1:0-4705 GCF_002878395.1 Capsicum annuum | reverse complement strand
TGCCTTACTTCATGATTTATTAAAGTCATTCCCTCACTGTTGTCTTCATCCAGGGATTCTTCTTTCCAGTTGTTACGACATTGAACATCACTCGTTTCTTTCTTTCTTCCTTGTTGTACCTGTTAATATGATTTCATTCATAAGCAATGAGGTTACCTATTAGTTCATCATATGTCATGTTGTGAATATCCCCATCTTCTAGAATAGAAAACTTAATTTCTCATGCTTTTGGGAGACTTCTTTCAAGCTTTTGAACTTGTAAACTATTTAGATAGATCACTCCCAAGAACTTTAGTTCGTATAAAGTCTTGCTGAGCAAACATAGATTCCATGCTTTTATATTCCTCCATTTTAAAAAACTCGTACTCATTCACCAAAGCACTAATTCTTACCTTTTTTACTTTGGTGGTCCCTTCGTAGGTTACTTCTAATTTATCCCATATCTCTTTTGTAGTGTTGCATGTTGGTATCTTGTCATATTTAGCTTCGCTAACTGCATAATAGAGTAAACTTATAGCTCTTGCATTAGTCTGAATTACCTTTTATTGTTCTTTCGTGACTTTGATGTTTTCAAAATCATCCATGTCAACACTTCTTGATTCCTTGTCTTTCTATTTTTGTTTGATCCCTGGAATTAGTTTTGGTCCTTGCTTAATGATAACCCAGGCTTGAAAGTCATTCGACTAAACAAAAATCTTACATCTATTTTTCTAATGAGAGTAGTGTTATCCATTGAAGTATGGTGATCCTGTGGATAAGCGACCGTCTTGAAGGAGGGCTCCTGGAATGTGATATTTTTCCATTGGATCTTTACTCACGTGCGGTTAAGAAACACTGTTGGTGAGACTTGCTCTTATGACAATTGAAATTCAAGACAGAGGTGAATTGAAGATTTCTTAAAGTCGACTGATCAGTTATGATAGTCGACTCACCTGTAAATTAATATATTAAATAGAATTTAAAATCAAATATGTAAGCAAACAGATGGATAAGTAAGAGAATAACATAGAGATTTATTCTGGTTTGGAACACCAATGTGGTGCCTACTTCCAGTCCACTTAGGTTACAAGGGTTTCCTTAGATCTTTCAAAGTAGAGTTGGAGTATTGAAGTAGTGGACAAGTTCTTAATCTTATTTTGTAATTCAGATATTGTGACATAACTTCAACTGGTATTACTAAGTTATCTCAATCTTTCTCTTTTGTAACTACTGTAAACGAAGAAGTACAAAGCTTTTTTGAGACTAAGATTGAGACATACTGAGAATTTCCTTTGAACTTACGTGATGCCTTTGGTCTTCAATATTTTCGTTTATAACCTTCAGCTGATTTGGCTTCTTTGCTCTATAAGGAAACCCAAGGAATTTCTTCTCAATCAAGGGTTTGAATTAATTCCTTAATTGAGGAATTACACTATATGATACATCCATATCAAATATGTTTGTACATGTGATGCAGTCTTTCTTTTTCGAACATGAGCTCACAACCATACATGTCCATATCAAATATGTCCATGTAGAGGGTGTGATCTTCCTTCCTTGTTGTGATCGTCCTTCCTTGCATAATTCCGTGTGAGATATTGTTGTGATCGACTGACAATCACCTTCCTTATAATATTAGATCTAATAAGATCTTGACCGATGTGCTTCTAGATCCAGCGCTAGATTCCTTGTAGGTAGAGATCACCCGAGATACTCCTCCATAATTTGCTCCTAGAAGATCTTCCTTGATGTGATCATATATTCAGTGTATCCTGTATATATTTATTCATTAATTTGTTATTATTAAAACATATTATGTCAATATGGGGCTAACATGCAATAGAGTCTAGAATGTGTTTTTGTCAAAACTGACCTTATTTAGAGAAAGTTTTCTCAAATAATTACAACTCACGACACCAACACCACTAGATAATCAAACATGCATAACACTACAACCCTCTAGAACCATTTTCCTTAAAAATTTTACTGCTAAGATTGTGAATATACGCAGTAAAATTCTAGCAACTTTAATGACAAGATCTTTTACATCATTCTTCTGAAGTGCAATGTCAATCCACTTTACAATCAAAGTCTAACCTTGTGTTGTGCCTTCACAATCTAATAATTCATACATTTCTATTGGGATTTTCCCGTCCCTATATCTCTCCATGATAGTGCCCACTATTTTTATATTACCTTTTGGACTAAGAACTTTAAATTCCAAGTTGGAATGAGCCAACCAGGCTTTCAACCATGATTTCGAGGGAATGCTCATCCACGCTGCTTCTTGAAAACTGAAGATTTTGTGATGAGACAATCAGGCAATACGTTAAGAATTCTTATAAATGAACTCTTTCACCAATTAGAATTCTTCAATTTATATGTTACTGTTACCCTATAAGTTGTAGGAACCCTAATTCTAAAGTGTGTGTAACTCCCCTCAATTTTTACATTTAAGACTATTTGGTACAAGGGATAATGAATAACTAATCACATGATTAATTTTAGGATGGACTTATCATGCCCCAATATCGGAATAACTTGTTTTCCAATGAAACGATTCCTTAATATTTTCAATTACCCACATGTGATACCTATATAATATTTTATTTTTTAACCTTAGTAGTTTTCCTGTAGTTTAAATAATTTAATATGTTGTTACAAATTTTTATTCAAGCTCCCACACACTACAAAAAGAGTGAGGCTGAGGGGTTTTTGATAGAGATGTTATAGTTCATGCACGTAACAAAATATAGTCCATAATTAAGCGAACGAAAATGTCGATAGACTTTTTTTTAGGGATTAACTCTTAAATAATAACTAGGCAACATGTCCACGCTTCGCGCGGTGATACGACATATTTAAAAATATTAACCCCTTTTTTTATGAAAATGAAAATACTTAGAAACAACATACATTTTGATTCATTTTTTTCTCCATTTGAATTCATTCAGCAATGTGAATATTAATGGAGATCTAGAAATAGTATTAAATTATATAGAACTCAAATTAAATTACATCCAGGGAGGTTATCTTTTACTATTGGTAATATTAATTTTTTGGTAGTATTTTGAGCTTCTAATGTCCAACTCAACAACCTCGTCAAAGATGTTTAGATAATTATCTATAATTACATTTATATTGATGATCACAATAACCGTTATAACATGTTTAACAAAATGAAGCACCCAAATTCCTTTAATCATATCCCTGAAAGTTCAATATTTCCTCTACATGGAAGTTTAAGCAGTTGATAGTAAATCTCTGACCAATTGGTGGTATTTAAGTATCAATTTGAATATAAATCTTCTAATATTATTTTTTAAAGACATTACCTCTCGACGAGGTACAGTTACCAATATAAGTATCATCGTATTGTGTTATGAAGATCTAACCACACAGAAATTTGAAAGAAAATTTACGTTACTCTCTAATTTACTCTTATTTGTAATGTCAAAGAGAATATGTAACTACATAACGTCACTTTGACCAACTCTACTTGTTTTCTCAATGTTGAAGGAAATGTCAATAACCTTCAAATCCACCTATGGAAATTTCATAAAATGAGAGAAACTTCATACTACTAAAGGTTGTTGGCAACAAAAAGCAGATAACTTTTTCTCAATGATCAATAAAGAAAAATTGACTCCACAACGATGACGTATGAGGGCTGAAATATTATCCCATTAACCCACCCTCAAATATCACAAAGCTTTTATTGATTGTAAAATAATGCATAACATAATATAAAATTCCATCAAGATAGTTACTATATATACAAGATTCTCCGATCCCCATGCATAGAGGAAGCTTTAGTAGACCAGACTTGCCCTTTCTTTTATATATATTCTTACTTTCACCTGGCTACCTCTTTACACCCATACATGTTATTCAACTTACTGGAACAGTTCCCGCTCATCACGTAACCAAATTAACGTATTAAATATAAATGCAAATAAAATTTATAATTAAATATAACCATTTGTAGGGGGTGCAGATATCTGATGTATGAAATAGATTTATTAGGTATCTAGTGAATCTATTTTTCTTTGTGCGTGGATATTTCTTAAATTTTGTTTCTATATCTTTTAATGATTTACTTTTTGCGTAAGATATATTCATTAATTTGTTTGGTTTATTATTTTATCCTGTAGTAATTGCAGAGTTACAAATTTCTGTATAATAATTTATCCTAATTGTACTGTAACGTATATCTAATTCTAGATTTTCAATGTTATTTATTATCTTGTGTTGTTCTTCTCGTAGTGAGTTTTTTAAATTATATAAACTATCACATGTACTTTTTTCTAAATTTTCTAAGGTTTTTTCTATCCATATTAATTTTTCTTTTAGATTTTCCATTAGTTCCCTAATTCGGTTTCTATAATTAATTTCATTATTTAGATTATCTTGATTTTCTCTAGTTTTTCTAATATAATCTAACATCTTTTAATCTGTATAATATCCTTCTGGGTAAATTTCTTCGTATAACTGTTCTAGCCAATTTATAGTTTCAATTTCATAGTCTACTACTTTTTCTAATATTATTTTCTTAATATCTATTATTTCTATATTTTTAAGTATATATAAGATTAAAACTTTAAGATAATCTAGATGATCTATCTTTTAAAAATGGTTTTATTATAATATTTTGTAGTTGTTTGTTTTAGCCTTAGTAGTTCTTGCATATTTTTATTAAGAAATTCCATGTATTTTATGTTTTTAT
>NW_025826691.1:0-1755 GCF_002878395.1 Capsicum annuum | reverse complement strand
ATTATGAATAGCTAATTTCATAATTCCCAACAATCATGATATGATAAAATAAATTCATATTAGTTACTTTATAGTAGAATTATTCGAAGAATAATATGTTAAGAAGTTTATTAACAAAGAGGAAACGGAGAAATATCCCTAAGGACTATGCCATCCTAAAGGTGAAACCAATGAGGCAAGAAGCCGTGGCGGGGAGTAACCAGAGTAGAGGCGCTGTTTAAGGGAAAAAGTATCCGGATTACCATGTTAATAGTGACGGAAGAACATATTATTTAAGAATAATCTAGTATATAGTAAGCTAAGATGACTATATTTTATGTGCATGGTTGAAGGGAATATTTTGAAAAAAGCAATTTTATGCAAAATGAATGATAATATATCTGACGTGATGGTAGATAAATTCAAAATACTTATTCTGTATGCACTTAGAAATATAAAAGTAGCAGATATAAAAAAAATCATATTAGAAAAAGCTTTTGGTGAATATTATATGACTAGAGTAAGTTATATACCATATCTACCTAACTACTCTTATAAATATTTACGATGATAAGTTACATAAAATTTTTGGAAAAAGATATAAAAAACACTCAGTTACTAGAAAAACAGATAAAAATAAATATAGATAAATACATGGAAAATAAAGATATAAAATTTCTTAATAAAAATATGCAAAAACTACTAAGGCTAAAACAAACAACTACAAAATATTATAATTTTAAAAAATAGATCATTTAGATTATCTTAAAGTTTTAATATTATATATACTTAAAAACATAGAAATTATAGATATTAAGAAAATAATATTAGAAAAAGTAATAAACTATGAAATTGAAACTATAAATTGCCTAGAACAGTTATACGAAGAAATTTACCCAGAAGGATATTATTCAGATTAAAAGAAAATGTTAGAATATATTAGAAAAACTAGAGAAAATCAAGAAAACCTAAATAATGAAATTAATTATAGAAATCGAATTAGGAAAATAATGGAAAACCTAAAAGAAAAATTAGCATGGATAAAAAAAAACTTTAGAAAGTTTAGATAAAAATACATGTGATAGTTTATACAATTTAAAAAACTCATTACGAGAAGAACAACACAAGATAGTAAATAACATTGAAAATCTAGAACTAGATATATATTATAGCACAGATAGAATAAATTATTATACAGAAATTTGTAACTCTGCAATTACTACAGGATAAAATAATTAATGAATATATCTTACGAAAAAAGTAAATTATTAAAAGATATTAAAACAAAATATCCACGCACTAATAAAAATAGATTCACTAGAAACATACTAAATCTATTATACCTATTAAATCCGCGCACCCCCCTCCAAATGGTATAGAAAATATATACACATATATACGTTAAATATATAGTACTTTAGAGTATATAGAAAATATATACACATATATACGTACGATATAATATATGTACTACTTTAAATAATATACACACAACATATATACACTATATATATACTATTTTAGCAAACATATACACATGTATATGTTAAATATATACTACTTTAGAGTTTATAGAAAATATATACACCTATATACGTACAGTATAATATATGTACTACTTTTGATAATATATACATACAACATATACACTATATATATACTACTTAAGAAAATATACACATGTATAAGTTAAATATATATACTACTTTAGAGTCTATAGAAAATATAGACACATATAACATATATACATTACATATTATACTACTTTAAAAATAT
>NW_025826690.1:0-6067 GCF_002878395.1 Capsicum annuum | reverse complement strand
AGGTGATTTGCCATAACTCAGCTGAATCTCTCCATTTAAGCTCGATAATTCATTTTAAGTAGAATATTTTCTTTGTTTGTTTTATGTCTGCTTTTCTTTTGAATTTTTACTCTTATAGCAAGATTACTTGAGGCAATTTAATTGGCTATATTTTGCTACCTTCTAACTCTCTCAACCTCTAGATTCAATAGAGATAGTGGGTGTATATCTGAAATTGAGGATGCCAGTCGAATGAACGTTCAACGGTTTTCTCTTTAACACTTGAAAGTTCATTCCAAATTGGTCAAAGAGAAGATGAGGGAGAGGGATTAGCATACTCTTTTTGAGATCATAAACTGTATTTCTTTAGATAGGTTAACTCTGAATAGTATTATTCTCATAAATAAGATTACTTGCGTAGCAATATTTTACAAAGTGTCTAACTTCCCTTGCTTTATTCCTTCACTTGTCTTACTGGATATGTTAATTTCCCCCCTCTTAGATATGAATTTTGATTTTTTCTTGATAGAAATACGATAGATTCATGTTCAAATTTCATTTAAGTTTGATATTTTTTTGTTTTAACTCTTCATCATTGATTAGTTTATAGTGTCATCAGTAGAACTTTCTTTTGAATTCTTTGGCTCTTTTGAATGTCAAAACTCTTTTTGAGTTTGTTGGAGAGAGGATAAGGATGAAAATAGTACACCCTGTCACCTTACCTTTTAGCTTTATCGATTGTGCTCTTTTTGGTTTGAATTTGGAGTTTTACTTCTGTTGGTCCTTTGAGTTTGTATCCAACATGTGCTCTTGTTAGAAGGATGAGCATAATAGCGGCTTGTTGAACTTTTGGGCAGTTGAGTATATACGCTTGAAGAGAACAATTTAATTTTTATTGTCATTATGTTTTGTGCATAATTGGTGCTTAGGCTAGGGATCACCCAAGGATCTCTCTTGGTAGAAAACATCAAGAAGGAAGGGATGACGTTGGGTTTATTTTTTTCTTCAAAATAGTTTAGAAGATAGAACGGAACATCAAAAATATTTGTTTCCACCGTTAAATGCCTACTGTTGGACATAAATTTGTGTTGTATGCATAATTCTTTTTTTTTACACTCTCCCATTCGGTTTATTGGCTAGGAAATATGGTTATATTTAGGCTTGAAATTCTTTGAAATAGCTTGCAAATTACTTTCTTCTGTCTATGGAAACAAGATATTATCATACTGTTTTGATATGGTTTGTTTTATTGAAATGTTTGACTTCATTTTGAGTTTTAGTGTTGGAATAAAAATTGACAGAGTTCTCTGCTTAAAGGTGACCTTTGTCACTTTCTTTGTATTTTGTTGTTTTATATCTTGTATCCTGTGTACTGGGAATGGTTTCATAATAATTTTTATTAGTTAGAAAAGTATTTGCCTAATCATTACTGATGGACTCTCTACTTTCTATATTCTGATTGAGAAAATGATTCAGTGATATACTCTTCTTCATACCTTCTTTATTCATGGATTGTTCTTTTCCTATTGCCTACAAATTTGAATATTCTATCTCATGTTTTATCTCACAATTCATCTATGAGTGTAAATTCTCGAACACATGTATTAAATCACTCATCTTTTTCTTTGTATGAACTTGCTTGGGAGTCCAATCGGACTCTTTTCCAAGAGACTTGAAAGTCTCATTTTTATTTTATTTATTTATTTATTGTTGTCTTTATTTATGTTATTTATATATTCAATTGGGCCTCGAAGCCAAATTTGTAAATTTAATACAGGTGGAATAGATTTTAGGCCCACGTGCCTGAAAAAATAATAGTTTAGGACAGGTTATGGGACAAGGCCCAACATTGAGATTAGGACAAGTGCAAGTAGGCAAAAAGCCCAATTAGATTAGGACAGAGTCTATTGGTTTGGGCCCAATGGCCTAAGTCTTTTCTTTTCTCCCCTTCTCCTTTTTTGTGCTTATTTTTCTTTCATTTATTTAGACTTAGTTAAAATCCCTACTAAGACGTCCAAATCTATTTTACACAAATCATTTTCTAAAATTAATCACTTTTCAACAAATCAACCTTCTTGAAGTTAGTCAAAAGATATTTTCAAACAGTTCGGATAACCGCAGGTTAGCGGATGATTTAGGTGCCTAAAACTTTCCTAAAATGTTAATAGGAACCACTTACTCTGGATTTTTGAAACTTTAACGATTTTTT
Source organism: Capsicum annuum (assembly GCF_002878395.1). Taxonomy (NCBI): domain Eukaryota; kingdom Viridiplantae; phylum Streptophyta; class Magnoliopsida; order Solanales; family Solanaceae; genus Capsicum; species Capsicum annuum. The sequence continues at coordinate 3,879 of NW_025826690.1, read as the reverse complement.
TGTTTTGGATCGTTTAAAGTAATTTATAAAGGTTTCTTAATTCCTTTTCAAAATTAAGTGGAGACTCTTAAAAAGTCAAAATTTTTGCAAAACAGAAATGGCGACTCTGCTGGGGACGTTTAACTAGGTTCTAACCAAATATTTGATTTCATCTTTTGATTAAATTGCTTACATGTTTATATATTTTGATTTTGCAGAATTTAATTATTGCATCTCATAGCACAATTCTGCATTGATTATTAAATTGTTTTGGGGTTTCATGGATGTCCTGGCCCTTGTTGTTCAATTCTAAATAAGGCGTTGGAAATACGATGGTTTTATTAGCACGTGAGTTGTCTGATGGCTGTTCATATTTCCAAACTCAAGTCGTTTGCTTGGGAACTGGGTTCGAACCCACTCTAGACACCTAGGATAGAGCAAAACCAAAACCCTATTTTAGGCATGAGCTTAGGACAACCCAATACCTGCGGGGATATTGGGCCTATTAGAAAACTTGCCCTACATCTATTGACCCTGAGTCAATTACAGATGAATCATATTTATATGTTGAAGAAATATATATTTTTTTAATCCAATCCATTATCCTTTGGGGTTCAGAAGAAGGTTTACTTTATTTACTTTCCTGTAAGGATGCCTCAATCATACACCAATTAAGGAAGGAATTGAAGCAAGCCAAGAAAGAAATTGATCGATTTGAATGATTGCATCTAGAGCACAGTTATACGACAATATCTTGATCATCAACGGATGTTGGCAATAACAAGAAGTAGACAAAGCTAAGAGGGTGAAAGTCAATAGAAGAAGCATTCAGGAATTAGTATTTTCTATCCCCTTTACGGGACATCATTCTTTTTCTCATGTTATTTCCCTTTCCCTACAGGTTGTATCCCTTTTGTGCAACTTTTGTAGGCATTTATGTATATCTATGAAATTGAGGGATAATGGAGTGGCTTTAAAAACACATATATTTTCTTCAAAATTTGTCAGGCCTAAACCCTTGGCTTAAAAGGGTCACCCTAGTTAGGATACACATTATTATAATATTTTTATGTGATATAACTGCCTTTTGTGTTTATGTGAGTTTGTTTGAATCAAAGGCAAATTATCCACTATGCTCATGTGTATAAATTTTACTATGACACAAACAACTCTAGGTGGTTATTTCTTGTCAAGTATCTTGCATTACTTATCACATATAGAAACTAACACATCTGTCTTTGAGTTGTTTTACTTTACAGAAAATAGAAAACTACTCCATGTTGAAGTAAGCTGGCAGAACATCCTTACTTCATCCGGTCAGAAGCGCATAAGATCCCAACCCCTAACCATCATTCAAACATGATGGGAAGTTATGATGAGAAGGCATTGGCCATCAGGGACAATGTAATAGCGGAACAAAATGAGATGATTGATGAACTCACGAGAAAGTTAAAAATGCTTTAGGAAAAAATGAACCTACTACAGCTTGGCTAACCTGGCCACCACTGTTAATGCTCTTTCCCTAGGAAGACATGAGCCTCTACTCTAGATCCCTTTCCTCAGTACGCCTATTCTCGGGGATCATCCACACCACATGTCATCCATTTACACTCCGCAAATTGACAAAAACACCAATCGTGAAGATAACCCAGATGCTTACCATCCATAAAATCCATCCCTAACCCTACAAAATCCGCCGCCAAATCTGCAAAATCATATCCGAATCCATGGAATCCATTTTCGAATCCACAAAATTCTTTTTCAGACCTACAAAACCCACTCCTAAATCCATATAATCCATACTCAAATCCACATCCTAATCCTCATGTTCATTTTTAAATCCATAAAATTCCTCCCATATTCCACCAAACTACTCTCTAATTCCATAATTTTTTCTCAATTTCCTCCCTACCCACCACCCAACTTCCTCTTGTCCTTAGAACCAAGATCCATTTCTAAATATCCAATCCCAATACCAAGCTCTAATTTTAAATATTTGACCCTGGTACCAAGTTCTACAGCCAAATTATCAGTCTCATGTTCAAGATACTCTTCCAAATAACCAAATAAACCTTCAAACGCCTCCAAACTATCATCCCTTATCCTACTAATCAAAACCAATATAACCCCCCATGTCTAAACCTCAAAAAGAAACCTCCAAGAAAATTTACTTCATTGGCTGAAAGTTGTACCCATCTTTTTGGAAGATTGATGAAAGCTGGTTATTTACAACCTATTCCACCAAAGCCTGCCAATCTTAATTTTTGATTCTTGCAGGTTGATCAAGTTTGTGTATATCATTTAGGAGCACCCAGGCATAATACTGAAGATTGCATCAATCTAAAACACAAGATTCAAGACTTGATTGATCAGAAGATCATCGCTCTTCAAGCCCTGACACCAAATATCACCAATAATGCATTTCCTAATCATGGGGGAGCCACAGTTACCATGATCAAAATAAAAGGTGAATGGGTATCTAGCAAGACTATTACTAAGGTGGATTCACAAGATTCCAAAAAGACAAAAGGAGTGGAAAAGATAGAGAAAGTCGTGGCTTCCTTAAGTATCTTAAGTGGGAATTTGGAAGGAATTATTGAACCCATTATGATCCCCAAAAAAGCATCTAAGTATGGGTTAGGATACCTGCCAAGAGAAGAAGATAATATTAGATATAAGTCAAAGACGAGTTTGTCTAAACCATTTTCACTCATGTACCAGTCTTTTCTCACACGTGAGATGTGAAAGGATGATGGTTATAGGGATGGAATAAGAAATCAGTTTGAGGGATGCAATTATATACCAGAGAATTTCCCAAAGTCTGATGGGGTGGGGAAGGTTACACTAGGAGAGGCGTTGCAAAACTGGACCTCCACTCCATTCGTAACTCATCGCCCATCGTGATAGATGAAAGAGAAATTACTAGTAGTTTTAAAAATTGGTGATGATCTAGAGGAGGTCCTGTGATCCACCCTATTATGTCTTAAATTTTCTTTTTATGTTTTACTTCTTTCAAAAAAGGCATGGGCCTGCATTTGCGCAAGTCATGAGCCATAGTTCATATTTATTTCCCCAAAAGGCCTTTATTTATTTAAGAAGTTATTTTGAAATATGACTATGTTATTATCTTTTATTATCTTGTTATCATCTGACTTGGTTTTTTTTTGTAGTAATAATTTAAAGCTTTACAATGTCATGTCATATTACGGGTTAGATGAACAAAGTGAGAGGAATGAAGATGAATAAAAAGAAGGGGATGAGGAGCAGTTAGTGGAGGATATAGAAGAAAAAACTGAGAGAAGCCCAACTTGGATGAAACTAGAGTAGTCAACTTGGGCGATCATGATAAAATCAAAGAGACAAGTGTTAGTGATCACTTAGCAAGAGCACACACAATTCTGATGTGGTAAAGAGATACTATGTTTGAATGATATTTTATTTTTGTTTCCTTGGTTTATTTATAATTGCCTTTATGATAGTATTTGTTGTATGATGTGTAATTGCCTAAAATCCCTTTCCTTTCAAGTATGAACTACATTTGACCTGAATTCCCAAGAAATGGATACGTAGGCAGCCTATGTCTGCTTCGGTCAACCCCTTAGGAGAATTTATCCTTTTTCCTTTATGTATGAACTACGTTTGATCTGAATTACCAATAAAAGGATAAGTAGGCGGCCTATGTCTACTTCGGTCAACCTATTAAAACTTCATATATATCCCTAGTGTAGTCCTAAACTATGTTTGACCTGATTCATGCTTTAACGAGATACGTAGGCGCTCCAACGGCTCGATCATATTAACCCTAGGAAATGGAAACTGGGGCAGAATTTTCAAGAAGGAATCTGTGATTGTTTGTGAATGTTTAAAAATGGATAAGTCTAGTGTCTCATGATTATCGAT
>NW_025826689.1:0-1472 GCF_002878395.1 Capsicum annuum | reverse complement strand
TCATTTTAACGACATTAATGGATTTGGGACCATCTTTTAGTTTGAGTCTTACTCAATTGCATTCAACAACTTCTACTAATATTGGTGTTGGGTTTGTTCCTGGTCGATTCGATTATGAAGAAAGTGATTTTTATGAAAAAGATCCAAGTATCGAAACGATCCTATAATGATGAAGAAGTTACGGGATGCTGCTAGTGGTAAAGGAAAAAAAGTCTGCTGTTGCTATTTCAAAGAGAAGAAGAAAGAAAGTTGTGAAAAAAGATCAATTACCAAAAGTATGTTATTTAAGTATTTGATAGATGAATTTCTCCAACATACATTATAATTATATATCATAATACAAAATGTAACAAATGTTAATGTTAATATTGAACTTGATACATAATTATGAAGTTACTGTGACATTGTTGCATTCTGATACATCATAAAATTTACATGTGATTTTTCTTCTTTACACACCTGATACATTCAGTGTACTGTGTTTGATACATAGATTTAAGGTTAATGAGTCCTTGCATGCTTTATGATACATAATACAACATATATGTGATTTTGGTTCAGTTTATACTTGATACATTTAATATACTTATTATGATACAACAACAACAACAACAAACCCAGTGTATTCCCACTTAGTGGGGTCTGGGGGGGGGGGTAAGATGTACGCAGTCCATACCTCTACCTCTGATGAAGTAGAAAGGCTGTTTCCGAAAGACCCCCGGCTCAAGTCACGAGATATCACACAAACACATATTACAGCACAGAAGCAGATGACATAACATAGATACGGCACCCATAAGGAATATAAAACAGAGTAAAGCAGGAATGCAGGAATATAAAGCAGAGGAAAGCACACAGATTCGTAATAAACATGGAACACGGAACACGAAACACTGAATACGGAATCATAACAGGAATACACCCCCACCAATTAATTCCCTACACTAGCGACCCGAACTGGCCCTAATCCTCTGCCGTAATTCGCATCTTCCAGACCTTCCTATCTAGGTTCATGTCCTCGGTGAGCTGTAACTGTTCCATGTCCCGCCTAATCACCTCACCCCCAGTACTTCTTCGGTCTACCCCTTCCCCGTCTAAAACCATCCAACGCTAGCCTCTCACACCTACGGACCGGGGCATCCATGCCCCTCCTCTTCACGTGTCCGAACCATCTCAATCGTGCTTCCCGCATCTTACACTCCACTGAAGTCACACCAACCTTCTCCCGGATAGTCTCATTCCGAACTCTATCCCCTCGGGTCAGTCCACACATCCAGCGCAACATCCGCATTTCTGCCACCTTCATTTTTTGGATGTGGGAGTTCTTAACTGGCCAACACTCCGCTCCATACAGCAAGGCCGGACGGACTACCACCCTATAGAATTTGCCTTTAAGCTTGGGCGGCACCTTCTTATCACACAGCACCCCCGATGCGAGTTTCCACTTCATCCATCCCGCCCCAATACGGTGC
>NW_025826688.1:0-1154 GCF_002878395.1 Capsicum annuum | reverse complement strand
ATTTTCTTTACAAAGGCATGATTTTTATTTGATTTTTATGAATTTGAAGCATGAACCCATATCTTATGATGATTATTATGAAATCTTGATGTTTATGATTTTGAAAGATGAATTTATAAGTGTGGTGATATAAAGCATGAATCTTGAATTATATTTATCATGATTTTGATATTTGGGTCGTAAATCCCCATTGGAAATTGTGTTTTTTTGAGAAAGTATGTGTTATAAGCACGTTGATGTTGAATATTTGAGATATTTTGAATGATTTGACCTTTTGGTCTTAATGAAGTTGTTTTGAACTCGAGTGTGAAAGAAATCCACAACGTGGTTGATTTTGATAGATGGGAAGCATGATGGCTCCCGATGTATATTTATATATTACTGAAATTATTTTGTTGTGGATTGTCTTTGAAAATATCTGAGCTAAGTTTGGGAGAAGTATTTAGCACTGAGTGGGAGGTATAAAGAGACCTTACTTTCCTAGAACTACGTGCCCCCATTGGAGTGAGCTTGAGGCTGATTTATATAGTGATCACTAGTTTGTGTGGATTTGATATCGATAGTCCTACTCAGATAGCAAGGATAGGATGACTCTCCCCAATGTGGGTTGTACGTTGGACTCCATGTAGCTCACATGGTTTTTGTCGGTTATAGGAACTCCCAGTGTATGTGTGTTTCCTTGTGTTTATGGTGAATGGTGAAGTGATTTGAAATTGAAATTGTGAAAGTTATTCTTTCAAAAGATTTAATTGATATTTACATTATGAGAATCGATATTCTTGATGAATTGAAAGTGATTGACAAATTATATGATGATTAACATGTGTTATTGTAATTATTTCATCCTCTCATGATTATGATGATTTTCTTTGGGCTATGTGAGTCTTTCATACATCCTGCATATTTCTTATAAATATTTATGATGATGATGTTTATACAACTGCATACACCCTCATATACTCATTTCCTTTCTATGGTACTGACCTACATCTTCGGATGTGGGATGCATTTTCTCAGAATATAGGTTCAGGTGCTCAATTCCAAGTTCGACAGTGATTCTTTGGGCATGTTGTTCTACATTCTCTGTTGTGGTAAGTCCTCATGTTTCGAGGAGGTGATGTCTGATGTTAGTTTCACAGAATTGTTTACATTTG
>NW_025826687.1:0-1236 GCF_002878395.1 Capsicum annuum | reverse complement strand
ATGAGTATCGATGTAAACTTCATCATTCATGGTATGTGTGGTTTTCAGCAAGAACTCTCTTTCGTTCTTGTGCCCAAAAGTAATTTTCTTTACAAAGGCATGATTTTTATTTGATTTTTATGAATTTAAAGCATGAACCCATATCTTATGATGATTATTATGAAATCTTGATGTTTATGATTTTGAAAGATGAATTTATAAGTGTGGTGATATAAAACATGAATCTTGAATGATATTTATCATGATTTTGATATTTGGGTCGTAAATCCCCATTGGAAATTGTGTTTTTTTGAGAAAGTGTGTGTTATAAGCACGTTGATGTTGAATATTTGAGATATTTTGAATGATTTGACCTTTTGGTCTTAATGGAGTTGTTTTGAACTCGAGTGTGAAAGAAATCCACAACGTGGTTGATTTTGATAGATAGGAAGCATGATGGCTCCCGATGAATATTTATATATTACTGAAATTATTTTGTTGTGGATTGTCTTTGAAACTATCTGAGCTAAGTTTGGGAGAAATATTTAGAACTGAGTGGGAGGTATAAAGAGACCTTACTTTCCTAGAACTACGTACCCCCATTGGAGTGAGCTTGAGGCTGATTTATATAGTGATCACTAGTTTGTGTGGATTTGATATCGATAGTCCTACTCAGATAGCAAGGATAGGATGACTCTCCCCAATGTGGGTTGTACGTTGGACTCCATGTAGCTCACATGGTTTTTGTCGATTATAGGATCTCCCAGTGTATATGTGTTTCCTTGTGTTTATAGTGAATGGTGAAGTGATTTGAAATTGAAATTGTGAAAGTTATTCTTTCAAAAGATTTAATTGATATTTACATTATGAGAATCGATATTCTTGATGAATTGAAAGTGATTGACAAATTATATGATGATTAACATGTGTTATTGTACTTATCTCATCCTCTCATGATTATGATGATTTTCTTCGGGCTATGTGAGTCTTCCATACATCCTGCATATTTCTTATAAATATTTATGATGATGATGTTTATACAACTGCATACACCCTCATATACTCGGTTCCTTTCTATGGTACTGACCCACATCTTCGGATGTGGGATGCATTTTCTCAGAATGTAGGTTCAGGTGCTCAATTCCAAGTTCGACAGTGATTCTTTGGGCATGCTGTTCTACATTCTCTGTTGTGGTAAGTCCTCATGTTCCGAGGAGGTGATGTCTGATGTTAGTTTCACAGAATTGTTTACATTTG
>NW_025826686.1:0-1767 GCF_002878395.1 Capsicum annuum | reverse complement strand
TGTAAATTTTGTTTTTTATAATGAGTAGTTGGGTTATTATACTTATACCAAAGTTGTGCATGTGAGGTGTTCTATAGAATGTCTAAGAGACTAGAAATTAAGTATTGTAGTTAAATTGTGATCTAATGACTTCTAAGATACGATTATGTGTTATGATTGTTGATGTGTTCATGACATTTGGGTGTAGAATTGGTTGATTTAGCAGAGTATGTCTCCTATAGGTTGATAAAAGCTTAGAAGAAGAATATGGGCCATTATAGCATGTTGTATAGGAAGCCCTAAATTGTGAACTAGTCTATGCATTCCTAGTGTTTGATAAAATGACCAAGTGAATGAATTATTCCATGCTAGTAAGAAATCCCCAAATAAGTGTGAACCTATGCATGTCTAGTGTTTGTTGAAGGACCTTAGTGAACGAGTGGAAATATGATGGTTGTAAATTCCCCATTATGTGCCCTTTGATGTATGCTAAGTTTTTAATATATGCCAAGTGATTAGCAAGTAAGCTATGACATGATAGTATAAAGTTTCCCAAGCAATGGGAAATCCAAATACATGTTAAGACCGATATTAGTATGAAATAGTTGAGGTAAAACCTTGTTGAATGGAGTACGATCTAATAGCATATTTTCTCTATGTTATTATGTGATTAATATCCCGAGATGCTTAAAGCGACCCTTTGGTAATTGTGATGATGAATAGAGGTCTATGTTTCCTAAATGTTGGATGTGATGCCTTAAGGATTTTGAGGGGGGGAGTATGTTATGATTTCTAATTACTTGGAGAGATGATTTAATAATTCTGATGATGCATTAATGATGGTGACGATTAAGGTATGATTGGGATAATACATGAATGATTGTGATAATACATGAATGATTATGATAATGAATAAATGGTTGTATTGATGTATGAATGATTGTGATAGTGAATGAATGATTGTGATGATGTGCGAATGATTGTGTTTTACTTTTATTTTGTCGAGTCCTGGGTGTATTTATACCCGACAATAGAGTTGTTTCCTAGAGCCCATGTCAGTTTTGTGATAATTCCAATCGAACCACGATTCTCAGAACTCAGTGAAGTATAGAACTATGTATCTTCAGAAATGTACGGAGCTTAATCAGGCTCTATAATCTCAGTTATCTTTGTAATCTCTTTATCACTAGTAATCTACCCTCCGTCCTGTAATCAGCTCAGATCTAATAATATTCAAGTGATTCAATTTTAATCTCAGAAGCAATTTGAATAATCTATTCAAGCTCTGCATCATCAATAAGATGCAATGATTCGATACCTTTCCATCAGATACGGATTTAAGTAATCTAAGCGTAACTCAGTCAGATCTCTTAAGAATTATAATCAATATTAGATTTTGCTTAGTCTAAGTTCATTTAAGAATCAAATCAGTGTCTTTCAGTTGGGAGTAGAAACTAGAACCGAGCGAGCTCAAGGATGGGGACTCACCTACTAGTGGAGGGTATGATCCTTAGATGCGATCCTTGTGCTCCAGAAATACGTAGCCAGCGTAGGTTGAGACATCACACCTGCTAGATGAGGGTGGATAAGAGACATCATACCTTCTATATGAGGGTAGATAAGGTGGCTTGACCTATTAGATAAGGGCTCCACTATTCTCGCATGAGGACCTGATAGATAAGGGTCACATAAATTTAATGTCTTTACCCTTGGCACGGTATTGACACCCTTCCAACCGGGCTTAGAGGTTGGACCCCTAAGAGATAATAGGGGCATGTCGGTTAAGTA
>NW_025826685.1:0-3575 GCF_002878395.1 Capsicum annuum | reverse complement strand
CAAGTAACCAAATAGTCATGACAAATAATACCTAACTGAGCCTTTCATTAACTATAGCTGACATAGGCTCAAAAGGTTTAACCAATACTTAGCAAACAATAGCCATACCTATACCTATACAACCCCTAAAAGGCTAATAGATATAGGTGCATACTGTTGATAGGAAATGAGCATGCAATGATGAATGAAAAAAGAATCCACAATACTATAATTGATCTAAGTGTCATAGTGTAACCTAGTGTATAAACTCATATCATCAATCACTGAACTTGAATCTAAACTCATATCATAAATATCATCATCAATCACTAGACTTAAACCAAAACTCATATCATTAATAACATCAATTCTAGTACCAATAATACATATATATTTTAATGTACGGCTAGAACCGTAGCTAAGAGAGTGCAAGTTCATAAAAATATTTCCCAGAGTCCATGACTAAATAACCATAGAAGTATAGAAGGGGTTGGAATCTATCTCGACAGTTGTAAATAATAGTAGTAAAATTGTGGACAGAAATCTATCTCAGCCAAATCTCTAAAACATCATTTACAATCTCAATGCACATAGGTTATTCATTAAGATAGTATGATTCCCATTATGAAGAAATTTATTTTAAAAGTTAAAAGTGAGACTAAATCCTTTTTAAGAAAAAGTGTGGTAAAAATTATATTTTAGATGGAATCGTACCATTTACCGTCTTAGTGAGCATGAAGGTACCAAATCTATGCATGCCATCATCAGTATCCAAAAAATGTAGCTGTAATAATCATAATAAGTATATAAGCATAAATTAGCTAAACCACATCTCTACAAGGATAAATCACTTCCCTAAATCTAACCAATATCATAATCACGGCCTTAGGCCGAATAATGTACATACCCGACATAACTGTAACATCATAATCTAGAGAAAATGATCACAATACATTGATTATCATATTAAATATCATACAAAAGGTTAATTAGTTTCATCTATAACTAATATGCTAGCAACCTAGGGCATAGAATATTAGAAGCACAATAAGTATTTAACCTTATGGGTCAATTACCCTTCTATCCCTCAAACTCATAGATTAGACTAAGTCATAGTGTTATACCCAATATCACATCCTAACATCCCTATATAACATGAAACATATATAATACACCATCTCATAAAGAAGAGTAGACAGAAGCCTACCTTGATGTCGAACCAAAATTCCTTGAATCGTCCACAAATAGTTTGACTTTAATCTATGATCCCAAAATGGTACCACTCTATTAAAATCATATTCTACATATTATTGGGAGTAAAACAAGACCCATATAGTTATATTCAAAATGGGTCTAAAAACAGACCCCAAAAATAGGTACAAAAATAAAAGGGGTAAAACCATAATTTTATATTAGAAATATGTTCCCCATGCTTATATGAGTCTAAACCAAAAAATACAAGTGAAAATGAGATTAAAATGAGGTTCAAATCAGAGGAAAAACCATTTTCAAGCTTTATCGGCGAAACCCCAAAACCTATTTTGAAATAAAGAATTTGAAATTTCTTTGAATATAAAATCTAGGATAAAATTATAACTATAAGATTAGAAAAAGTTACCCATGGAAGAAATCTTGAAAACTCCTTTGGAATCGCCCAAATTCGAGCTCTCAAGCCTCAAAAATGGTGAAAGTGGGGTTTTGATTCTCAACATGGGTGAAAATAATGAAAAATACAAAAAAATTCTTGGTAAATATGGAAAATAGAGTTCTAAATTGATAGACAATGATTCTATGAGAAAAATGCATCAAAAGTTGTCAAAATCGGGGATTCTTAGCTCCCAAAATTTAAAAAATATAATTTTGGGTTTTATACTCCGCTATGGCCACTAAAGTGGCACTTTGATTGATAAAGAAGCCTGATCAAAAGGTAAAAATACCAATAAGCTTTCATATGGTCACTTTAGCAGTTGTTCAAATTGTCAAACACCAGCACCAGTAACCTTCAAAACTTGTTTTTGACCCTCGAAACTCATCCAAAACCTTATGAACATGAACCGATAGAATAAATTAATTGTAAAAACATTTCAAATCCAATTGAATCATCAAAAAATTCATCCAAGATTGTTTCGACTAAATTGAGGCCCACACTATAGTTCCATTTTCTGTATTATCCGTCCAATATTGCAAAATAAGTCCAGAAGTCTCAGGACCTGAACCAAGGGTCTCCCTAGCCTAAAATCAACATTTTGGAGTTGATGGCAGTGTCAAAATACTTATTTGTGGTCATATACTAGGATTTTTAGTATAAAACCAAATCCTTAATAATGAAAGCTCTAAAATAGGTAAATGAGCCTAAAATTCAAATGAATTATCTGATAACTGAATTGATAGTTCTGATATGTCATAATGACTTGTGTCCACTGTAGGAAGGTTTAAAATTTTGGAAATGCATGTAAATCAAGGAAATAACCTAGAGGGTCATTACAGAAGTAAACTTACCTCTTGGCTTCCCAACATTACCTCTCCCTTAATAAGCGACCTCATTCAAAAAATAAAAATGCACTCTTTTAGTTTTTTAATCTACTGTGGTATAATAAGAATCCAACCAATCCATACCCATTATAACATCAAAATCTACTATTTTCAACTCAGTGAGATCAGCAAATGAAACAGGATCACAAGTAGCTACTAAGTAATAATAATATTCCCTTCTATCTATAATTGACTTGCCAATAGGTATTAGATACTTCAAATGACTTATCAATTTATTCTAGTGTTCGTTTGAACTTTTCATCAATCAATGGAGTAACATATGATAGTGTAGATTCTGGATCGATTAATATATATACATTATGCAAAAAGATTAACAATCAAGAGAAGCCTCTAAATATTTTTGACTCATTAGAGCATAAGTGCAATTCTGAACACCACTAGAACAAACTGCCAACAAACACCTCTACCATTACCATTAGGCACACGTTAACCCCTACCTAAGGATGGAATCAATGACAATGATGTAATAGTAGAACTAGTAGGTCGTGCCATAACGTCAATGCCTCTTTTTGGGCAGTCTTTTATGATGTGTCCCGGTGCGCCACACCAATAAGAAACATCTATACCAAGATGACTTGCACCTAAATGATTCCTCCTTATTTCTTACAAAGTTGTATAGGAGTTCTAAATTGGCTTTTACATTACTAATCTTAGTACTAATCTTACTTCTTTGCCCAAATTAATTACCCCTAAACCCTTGGAACTAGGGTGGAACACTTATTTTAGGGTAGGAGGGTGATGGTCTAGGATTTCTATTAAAAAACCAAGGCCCATACTCACTTTATGATGACAAAAATATCCCAATGGTTTGGTCCTATTTTTGGCCTTTGTCCCCTTCTTTTTTGCCTTTGATGCTCTATTTTTTATGTCAAAGCTTGTATCCTTACTATATCTATGTATTTACTCAAAGTAACAATAGTACAATTTATAATTAGATACAGATCTAGCCTATCAACTTATTGATGAACTCTATCTTCCATAGTAGCTACTGCATTAGGAACATAACTGGCCAAAGAATTAAACAAGAGATTATACTCCCTTAT
>NW_025826684.1:0-1078 GCF_002878395.1 Capsicum annuum | reverse complement strand
ATAATAAAGATTTGATAACCAATATTATTAAAGGCTTTTGCATCCCTGCTATGTTACCTTGACATTTGGTGGATGAGGTGTACGGCTCTATAAATTACAATAAAGTGTTTCACTGAGTGTAACCTGTGATTATTTTGAAGAAAAAACACATATGTGTTTATGACTCTCTATCAAAGTAAAGTTATAGGGAATCATTCGCTGAGATACATAAGCTTACAGTGATGTTGCCGACATACTGTCTGATAGTAGATTTTTTCAAGAAACTAAAAGTACATACTAGTCAAACCTCTAAGCATATAAGGATAAGATTAGAAAACGGTTACATATAGTGAACCAACACCTATTCGAGGTTGAATATGCAGAAAGTATTAGTCAACAAGTAAGTGATAGTTTATAAGTATCATTTTTATTTTACTCATGTGCAAACAATGTGTACATCCTTCCATGTATGTAGACAGTCCCTACATATTTAGTGTTCATAGCTACATATCTAGTGCTCATAGCTAGATATGCAGAGTATTTAAGTGAAGAATAGCAGTTCCTTCATATAAGTTTGGAGCAGAATCTCATCGATTAAGATACGAATCACTCTTATAGAACTACAGAGTGGCCAAGGCAAAGAAACTTATGTTAATGATGATCCTACAAGACCAAGGCCAACTTATGTTCAAACACTTTTTGAAGCAACTGTAGTTAGCATAGAATAGATAGAAACTTCACTTTTTCAAGAACAAACTACTATGGAAGTATTTTGTTAAAAAATGCTGGTAATGGACTTTTTTGAAACTGTGTGCTTAAAGATTTTTTTGTATGGTGTACAAATTATATTTAATATATTATCTTACTTTTTTACTATCAGATGCAGTGATGTTTGCTATTAATGGATGTACCTAATTTAAGTCTAAGTGATACACTAGATCAGTTATATATGATTTTAGTACATATACATAATAATGTAATGTACATGTACTATCCTCCAACATTCGTTATATGCTACATACAAGCATATAAACAAAAATATTATATATATGCACTTAATATACATATACTTAACAAACTTATGTATATATATTGTGTT
>NW_025826683.1:0-1640 GCF_002878395.1 Capsicum annuum | reverse complement strand
GCCAGTCGAGTGGCTATTACCTTTCAAAGCCCCGCCAGTCGAGGGGCTTTTACATTTTTATAGCCCAGCCAGTCGAGTGGCTATTACCTATCAAAGCCCCACCAATCGAGAGGTTTTTACATTTCCATAGCCCCGCCAGTCGAGAGGTTGTTACCTTTCAAAGCCCGCCAGTTGAGAGGTTTTTACATTTTCATAGCCCCACCAGTTGAGAGGTTATTACCTTCCAGCTGTTCTACCAATCGAGAGGCCATTACCTTATTGGTTGATGACCCTAGTCTTCGTAGAAAATTGAGGACAACCATCGCACAATATTCATAGACAATCGAAGACAACAATCAGCATCCGTCTCCATAGATAATTAGAGATGTCATCAAGTCTTCGTAGATAATCAAAGACATCATCATTCATCACAGTCTCCATAAATAATCAGAGACAACAATCAACATCCATCTCCATGGACAATTGGAGACGTCATGGATCAAGTCTTCATAGATAATCAAAGACATCATCATTTATAACAGTCTCCATAAACAATCGGAGACAACAATCAACACCAGCCTCTATAGACAATTGGACGTGTCATGCATCAAGTCTTCGTATACAATCGAAGACATCATCATTCAACATCAGTCTATATAGAAAATTGAAGATGTCATGCATTAAGTCTTCATAGACAATCAGAGACATCTTTCATTCATCAACATCAGTCATCGCAAACAATCGAAGACACCCGTCATTCATCCTCAAGTCCCGCTAGACAATCGGAGACATCATACCTCTTTTCAACAAAGGGTATAATTCAGAACAACAATACTGTTTTTTCAAATCCCACATCATACACTGGGGCAAATTTTGAGAATCGCCCCAAAATTTTCTATTTTCTCATTTCAAACTACATTGACCTGATTCTCATGACACTTGAGATATGTAGGAAGCTCTATTCAGAGTTCAGTCATTACAACCCCACAATCATTATTTCTCCCCAGCAGGTACCCAATCTTGCATCCCTAACATCTAACAACTCAATACTGGGGCAATTTCAAAGGGAGCATCAGGAATATATGAATACTTTTGTTCCTACATAGTCCTCCTCTAAATAATCATTTCATATGATCATTCTCCCCTGATAACAAGGCAAGAGACAATCTGCCTATTCTTTTGAACTACATCCGACCTGATCCTCATTAACTTGAGGTATGTAGACAACTCTAAATTAGAGTTCGGTCGAATTTTTCTATAACAGAAAAAATTATTTTTTGTCAAGCAAAATTAACTACACGTCAACGTTTTCGTTTGAAGACTTCTAAAACGTTCTCAAACGAAAAAGGGCAACTGTTGACACTCAATTTTTGCTCTCCGTTCCTAAAATTAACGTCTTCAGGTTTCTTGATCATTAAAGGGCACAAAATATAATTATTTTCATCTTTTTTATAGTTGTTGATAAATTGTTGATAATCATCCTTACTTTAGGATTTTTATCAATATGTTGTCGTATTTTAACTTTTGATAATTTATCAATAATCCTCCTTATAATAGGATTTCTATCAATTCATTATTATTTTTAATATTTTACAATTATCTGCACACGTACATGACATGACATCACATTTTTATAATATTTTTCATATTAAATTACATTT
>NW_025826682.1:0-3048 GCF_002878395.1 Capsicum annuum | reverse complement strand
CTCGACTGGCGGGGCTTTGAAAGGTAATAGCCACTCGACTGGCGGGGTTATGAAAATGTAAAAAGCTCTGAGAACACCCAATTGAAAAGCAAAATGACCATGTTTGAAGCCTGTATCTTGAAAAGAAAGGCCAATTGTTGGTATTCGGAGATAGGCGTCTTGCACGTAAAGTGTGATGCATGTATGTGAAGGCATGGTTTGAAAGGAAAGTTTTTTTTTTGTATTTTCATTGTAAAAATGTGTTCAAAGATGAAAAATGCGGAAGATTGCTTTGTGTTTTATTTGCAAGAAGTGCTAAAAGGTAAAAATGCAGAACATTATTTGTGTTTTCTTTGTAAGAATGCAGAAAGGTGAAAATGCAAAAGATTGTTTTGTATTTTCTTTGTAAGAAATGTTGAACAATGAAAAGATATAATTGTGTCTTGACTACAGTTGGCACCAACAATTAGTAGCGTGTATAAAAATCCTCCAATCTCTTTTCCAGCTAACCAAGATCGACTTCAGGGTAACTTCTATAGCTTCGAGTGGTACCTCAGATATACCTAAGTATCGACAAGATTTATTCGTCTTGCTTCAAACAAAGATTTTGAATTGTGCTTGTTCCCGTGTTTTAAGTGCCCTCTCCAGAAAAAAGATCTCGTACTCACACCTACTTGGGATTATTTTTATTGAATTTGGAGATGTCTAGAGATATACACTCACACTCAAAAAGAAGTTTAATGAATGTCATTGTGATATCATAGGCTTGGCCTTCATATAAGTATCCACTAACGTGAGAAAACTTAAAGTAGGATCTTGTAGGACTTGTTATTGGCTTGTAATGTAGGCTTGGGGTCGGGTAGGATGACATTTGGAATAAAAGTGACTAATTCCTCAATGAGCATTGCACTGTATCCGTACTTTTGACATTTGTTGCTCTTTGACGCTCGGTCTTCTTTATTGTGCTTATTTCCCCTTGTTTTGTATTTGTTTCGACTTCTTTTGAATCTTGTGTTGGAGTTTTTTCCCTTTTTGATATATTTTCCTTCCCCTTTATTTTTGTCTTTGGGGGATGATGATTCCCCACCTTTATCAGAGTTAACTCTTTTTTTTGTGGGGGGTCTTTCTCCTTCTTTCTTTGAAATCATCTTTTATTTTTATTCTTCTGGGGATATACGTCCTTTGCCTTTGGCAACTTTGATCTTGAATCTTCATTCGCAACTTACACGTACTTAGTACGCTCAAGGAAGTAGGTCAAAGAGGGATAGTGCATGTAAGCACTCAAAAGGTATAGGTTCAAATGTAGTTATTCCAAAGAAAAGGTTTCAGGCTCAAAGGGGGAAATACTAGAGATTGATGTCATTTGGTAGGCTTTGGAAGGCACAATCTAGTCAAGAAAGGCCTATAAATCCTTTCCCAAGCTAAGTGTAACTCAGAATTTTGCCTCAACAGACAATCAGGCCAAGTTCTGGATCAACAATGCAATGCAATGAACTAGTCTAAAGCTCAATACACAATGCACTTGAAATGATGGGGTTGGCTTTGTTCTTGTCTTAGATGTATGCAAGAGAATTTTCGAGTGTTACTCCGGTTTGGCTAAGAGGTACAAAAAGAATCTATGGTTTACCGTGAAATCGGTCCTCTCCATCATACCAATTTTTTATGTCTCATGCACACTCCTAATTGTGTTGGTACCAATCAAGTCAAAATTTTATCTTATTTAAAAAAAAATGGGACCAAACCCAAATGAGGATTGCTACGTATCTTGTGAAAACAAGAATCGGGTTTGCGTAGTTCAGGCAGATTTGTAAATGTGCATGTAGTATGTATGAATGTACAAGAGTGGTGATCATTTTTGAAAAAATAATGTGAAAGAAGATCAGGAAGGAATTGCTTGTATCAACAAAATTGGTTCGATTAGACGATCAAGAGGATGAATGTCGAGCATGAGAAGAGTTTTGAAATTACTTCAATATGTCGACTAGATTGAGAAGGTCAGACATTGAAGAAGTTATGGCATTATTTCACTATAGTTGGCAGGATTGTTATGAATGAAAGATTATTGAACCCTTGATTTGATAGTGGGGATTGATACACCATAAATTTAATGGTTTAAGACGTCCGAAAGAAGAAGCTAGGTGTTCTCGAACCAAAATTGGGTGAGGATTTGGAGTTAGGTCGGCTAAACACTAATGTTATTGAGATTTGAAATTGAGGAATCATTTATTTGCGCTCTTGAAGACTTTTGGAGAGCGTCTTTGAACTGTTTTAGAAAAATTGCCCCAGTATGAATACCGAAAGAATTATTTTGAAACAGTGAAGAGACCTAACCCTAATCCAGGGTTGGCTATGTATCTTGTCAGGATAAGAATCAGGTCAAAACATAGTTCAAACCTATTTTTTATGAGTTTGTATATGGCGTGATTTACTTCTAGAATAGGAATCTTCCTAAATGGTTGAGAGTAGGACTGAATGATTGTGAGAAGGCGCACTAACCTAAATGCACCAACTCTGAAATTATAAAATTCAAAGAAGGTTTGGGGGGTGTAAAACACCCCCGCGTGAACCACAATGTGTGAAGTGTACGACCAAAGACTCGATGGAATTGTAATTTATGATTAAATAATGTGTAGCAGTTTTTCAATATACAGATAAAGTGTATATAAACAAGTAATGAATAAAAGAATTTGACAAAACAACAAAATTAATTTGTGTAAATAATGTACAAAATTTATGGAAAATTCTACATAATTTACAGTGTAAATAGATAAAGAATCAAAGAACTAAATGCAAGAAAAAAAATTAAAAATACCTCCCTCAATTGAAAAATTGAGCCTATTGTGGTCAGAACCTGTTGTTAATCCCCAGCAGAGTCGCCATTCTGTCATGCCCTATTTTCGCCAACGTCAAACAAAACATGACTTATTGGACTCTAAAGAACTGAAAATTTTTACAAATTCGTCACCTAATTTTTAAGGGAAAATAAGGAAACCTATTTATTTGTCAATACATATGATTAATGTTTTAGTCTGCGAAAACCTATTGAGACTCTAGGTAAGGGTTCAAATT